>NW_020655740.1:826805-977520 GCF_003589595.1 Hyposmocoma kahamanoa | reverse complement strand
GGAACGTGCAACCGTTCCGAAATATCGGGAAAATAAAAAGAAGTTATACCGTGGTAAGAAACCTGTTACTAGTGATAAACATATATTTCTCTCGTGAGTTTGGGTGTAATTTGCCGTTGTCCATGTGTGTGTCCATGGCACCCGCGACACAGGGTGTCCCTAGTGCGGGGCTATGAGTGTGTACGCGTGTACGCGTTAAACCTGTGAAATAAAGTGTACTTGTATCTTGTGTGCTAATAGGTTTGTTAAGGCAAATGTTCTTTGTTTTGTTCCGGCTTGACAAAAGACAATTTTCACGTCTCGCTACTGCTACCTATTCTAATATTGGTGTAATAGCGGACACAAGTAAACTACGATAAGTAATCAAAAAGACAAAAAAAATTGGTAAGCGTACACATAGTTCAATAGATCCAACAGAAATTAATACCTATTTGTAAAGTTAGAACTTTGTGTATACGCGTTGTGCAAATTCAGCGTTGAATCCCAAACGTTTTGTTAAATACAATAAGGGACTGACAAAATGTGAAACGCTTGTCACAACTGCATTTTGTGCAGTCAAACAATTCGTTGCAAACATCCCTTCCGGCGTACTCTAAGTTTCATGAAAATTCATGGAAACGAAATCGGTTAACAAAAAAAGAACATTTGGGCTCCTTTAGTATATTAACTAGTAAACTGTCAGATTATCCACCTACTGCAAAGTGATTTGCCGGCCGTGGCTCTAAGGTATCCTACCATTCAGTCCAAAACACGACAGTGCTGCTTTACGGTAGAAGCAGGCAGGGCGACGGTACTCGCCTTAAGCGCAATAATAGTAAAAGAAAATTCAACACCTAGACGGACATAATAATAATGAAAGAATACAAAAGAAACTCTCTCGTCTTGTTTTAGTTTCAGTCTCTTCATAGGAGGTCTCATTATTTTAATGGAACGCAACTACGAGATGAATCTTAATACTTTCCGATAGGTGAATAAAACTTAATCCAGTTATTACTTTCAAAATAAGATTGAAGTAGGTATTGCATATCCCTGATGCTGCAGGTGAAGTCAGATCGTTATAAATGCCACATTTTCTACTTAAGTTACGCGAACTCACGTTACAAAACGAGTGAATTAGAAGCACGTGGGCTCACAATATGACACCACCGATATCACGCATACCAATCCTAAAGACGTACAGCTGGGTGATTGAAGGTGTAATTGAAGCGAGCGAGGCGTGTGTTGTCTTTGCTAGCGAAGCTTGAGAGGTGCAGACCGCAGATCAGATCGGGAGAGGACAGGCCGGTAGTAGAACATGTTCGTTGTATGTATGTTGCATGTATTCATCGGTCTGATTCATAGGTGAACGGCTCAGATCCTTGCGCCTGTTGCGCTTTGGTCTGTCGTGTAGCTCGGTAGCTCTCTCGCCAGTGATCTCGTTGCGCAGGACTCGTATAATGACGATAATGTAAGTACGGCGCTGCGTCCGCGCACCCGCGCCATAGCTTTTGCATTTGGACTTGAAGCGCGCAGTGTCATGGCGGCCGGCTGGCAGGCGCACGCGCCTCCGCGCCCTGCGCCCTAATCAACGCGATTTTTCGATCTTTTTCTAAAGTAGTTCTTTTTTGTTAATTTGTACCAACAAGTCGGTTTAAAGTGGTCAGTGCAATATCCGAACCAACGAATGTGTGCATATAATTGTCTCGCTTTAATTAAAAATTGCTATAAAATTTATTCAAAATTTCTTTCGGCGGTCGTTGTAACGCTCTATTTAATGCTATTTTTAATTGCACCGAAGCGCGTCGAATGTCGCAACTAATGCACGCGGGATTATGTTCTTGTGTCGATCTTGTTTCTAATACTCTTATCGGGTTACTACTGATATCTTGGCGTTTCCGATCACATTGTCGAGTGGTGACGCTCGGGTCATGCGTTACTTACTGCTCTTCAGTCGATGCTTTGCCGCCCGCCTTGTTAGTCACTGGCTATATTAATCCAAGTCAACAAATTAGCGACGAATTCAATAATAAAGCAATAGAAGCCAAAGATACGACAACGACACAACATGTAATTATATCTACATCAGTAAAGTGTCTTTTCCGACAAGAGCGATAAGCGGACTCCAGCCCGGCGCGATAATCGATAGGCACGGAATACTTAATATGTTTAAAATAACATCATGTTCGAGACGTGCCGCGCTAGTAGGTACAGTACATTCGCCTGCTTTGTTCGCTTACATGTGATGATTGAGTAACAACAACACATGAACAGATCTCTTTTACTTCGCTCTAATGGTCTAAGAAATTAAACAACCGTACTGTTAAGTAAATAGAAAAATTATAAATTAATCTAAATACAATAAAACAAATGTAAGGGAAGCTGTGACGTGACGGACCTGTGTTAATTTAAAGTAAAGGAATGTACTACGAAAGCGGAAGAATCTATGAGAGTGTGATGTGCATGAAAAGAAAAGGTGTAGAGTCGTCTGTGGTTGGCTGGGGACATGGGATCATACAAGCGGGGGATCGTTAAAAATCACGAAAGCCAATACGTGTCTGAGTAAGAAAGAAATTGTAACACTGCAACATAATTAATTAACTCACATCAGATACCAATACAGAGTTGAAGGACAACGATGAGTCACTCGAAAGTCGAACCTCTAATTGAAATGAATGCAAACATGCGCTGGCGCTGCTGCGTCCAGACAGTGCGCAGGGTCATGGGCGCGAAGTCTGTGTATAAACAAACAAAAGTCGACACAGGCGCGTCAAGGCGTGAATGAAGTATTGTCACCTCGTCTTGTTTACATTGAAGTCCGGTGGTTCGTGCAATAGTAGCAAGATAATATGATAGATTTACCCAACATCCAGGTAGCTTGCAATATTTGTGGAAAAGTTTGTTTCCTCAAATCATTGTCATTAGTTCATTAGGTGGAAGATGTCCCACTTTTCTCTCCTTCTGCGCTTGAGGCTGGGCGACTTTCTTCCAACATGATACCTATCTTTTTCTACCCACTAAGTCGTCGGTAACCTAATTTCATGCGTATGCTATGAATATTTAAGGTCGCCTCGACTAAGATGTACCTACTTGTATTAAGGGTCGTAAATTTAATAATGGTAGGTTTGCGAATTGCCTTGTGACTGGTTTGGTGTAATTTATCCAACATTAGTGGAATAATTGACATAACTCCTTCCGGTATCGAACCTTATTGGAGTTCCTTCAGGAATCGATAATTTGTTTCACACTAGTGATCTACGCCCAAGTATTGCGATACCGTTACGTATTCGATATTTGTTATGGTATTATTTACGGCGCCCAAAGAGAGAACATCGCTAAGTCTATGGGTTTTATTGATTTGTTATGGACGCCATTGAAGCAAAAGATTTCGAGACAACACTTTGCAGAGGAAAATTATTGTTTATGTAACAAGCAATGCCTAAATAATATGTCCAAGTGACGTTGTTTCCCCGGCTGTCTATGTTATTCAATTAGTGTCATTATTCATCGCCACCACCGTAGTAAACGAAGCGAGGTAAGCAAGCCAACCAATGTGCAGCAATAGGTCATTCACTAATTACAATTTATTTATTCTTATAAACACGACAGAGTACAAAAGTAAAAAGACCAGATACAGAAGATCCTTCGCTTATTTATAAAAAAATTATACAAATTTCTTCCCGCCAAAATCACCAAACATCATCGAGGAATAGCTGTTTTAGCGGTATTGGCTATGACCAACAATGATACCAAATGATGACAACAGATGGCAGATTACAAGCAAAGCCTATAGTTACGGTACAGTCTATAGCATGAAGAAATATTAATTGGCAACACCGATATAAAAGTAAAATGTCATCTGTAATTCAAGCCGTTAAAACTCTACATAAAAAGAAATTCTCAACAATAACAACTTTAACTATAGGTAATACTTAAATTTTTTGTGAAAAGGTATAACAAATTCTATGTAACAGTTTGTAAAAGTGACACATTTCAATAACCATATTTGTTCGAGTATGATACAATATACAATGTAGTATGCAAAATACGACCTGGTCATGATTGCAACCTTACACTACTCAGGGACACTTTTTATATCATTGAACAACTGTTTTAATCTAAAGATCGCAGACTGAAACCAATTACCTGATCTTACCTTGAGAATTCCCTGTAAGTAATTGACTTCGAACTACTATCCAGAACACCCAGGACCCATACCAATTTCGACAAATTATTGATCCTTCCTGGAATCGAATCTGGCACCCCACACCCAGCGTACCAGTGCATACCATTAGGCCACCGAAGTCCTTAAGATAAAACCCCCAGGTTTGCTAGTCGTTCCGCAATTTTTTTTTGCCAGCTTCTTTGTAAAGTCTTTCAATAAACCAAATGTGCTTTGACGTTGACAACATTGTGGGACCGCAACCAACGACCGAAGATAACTTTTGTCATATCGTAGCAATCACGTTTGGGCCACAGCGGTCCATATATAGCTCCACCAATTAAGATAGGCGCCATTCATAACCGCGCATTAGCATTGGAAACCCATTTGGGCGACGACGTTGACTAATACGCAAAACCTAGCCCGCATATGATCCGGCGTAAAGCGAACCTCCATAGTCTATACACATGATTGACTGGCGTAAATAAACCCGATTAAGCGAAGACCGTGAATGACTGAATTAAATTTGCGTCTAGGCATGTTTGTCAAAGGCATAATAGGTTAACGGAATCTGAAAGGAATCGAGTTAATCAACGTGTGTACCAAACAATATTTGAATTGTAAAACTTAACCATTAGCAACAAAGGCGCATAGGAAACATATTGATTACTGATTATGCTTGGATAGGTTTGTTACACACCGTATAGTCTTAAAGTACACACAACATCACCAAACAAGCCTCTCTCCGCGCGCCGTGTGACTCACGTACGAGTACGAAATGTGGCTGCGCCGTCTAACTTCCGGCCTGCACACACGCGAGCATCGCAGCAACAATAGCCGGCGCGAGCTTGGAAAATGGTGATAAACGCACGATATAATATGGTTGACAAGACAATTGACAACTTAAGCTGTCTTGTACGTTTGGGATATAATTATACAACGACACACGGGTGTTGCATCGTGTTCATAGATCCTGAATTATTGGTAAATATTAAGACTGAATACGTGGCCGATAAACCACTTCAACATTGTCGGTAATTCATTTAAATATCCGTACAATACAACCCATAAGAGCGAGAAGTACCATACACACGCACTTGTACAATGAAGCAGATGAAGCAAGGTCGTAAAGAGCGCCCACCTCAATGCAAAAGCGCAAAAATCTGGTGCTAAAAGCATGGCTCGCAGTTCGGAATTCGATTCACGTAATTCGAAGTAAGATGTAAGCGAAGAATGAGTATCCTAAATCCCACTTGCGTGGTGGACGGTCTCTGTGGTGAGATCGCATTGTAATCGATTCACTTTTCCCCGGAATTGTGGCAGTGGCGTCCCCGCAGCCTGCGCTGCGCATACAAACCAACCCGGACACCCTCGCCATCTTTATTCGGCGCGTGCTCGCCTCAAATGTCAAACGATTTATTTCACTGGTTCGCGCAGAATTCACTTTCTGCTCCGTTTGCCGGGACGTCCCATTCCGCCATCGTTACAGGCTAATGGAGATTTTTTATTAGTCTCTCATGAGGGTCGATGAATATTTTCCACTTCGTATAACGGAGCGTGCGGCACACATACTAATGCCCCCGAAGACAATTTTATCAGCAAGAATATAAGAGGAAATGCTTTGTCGAAATGATGTTATAGAAATGATACCGACGCCAAGACGGTTGTCTATTAATCATGTGGCGAGGGTACCCTTTGAAGATCATTTGTAATATTTTTAATAAATCATATTTAAGCCCGGCAAGTCTCAAGTCCGGCACAACTTGGAATGTTCCCGTTGAAACAAGACCAAAATTATCACCTTAAGTTAAGGCCGCAGCCTTAATTATGACAACTTACGATCTCTTACGGTAGTGCGTTGAACCCAATAAAAAAGATGCGATCGCGGCTATCAGCTGCCGCTATGAACTACTTTACATTATGAGTTACCGTGACTTACCGAGAACGCATGCAATAAATAGCACGTAATAAACTCCTAACCAAACAGTTCTGTGGCCGTGCGTCCGCGCCGTAATTGTTTCTTTCTCCAAACCGGTTGGTTAAGTAAAAACTACAGTTTTACCTAATGGTGCAACCGCACTATCAATCACACATTTTGCATAATCATGCGACTGCTAGGTAGTGCTGAACCGGCGCCGGCGGATGCCTCGCCCGATTTGTTTTGCCTCCAATCTAGAAATAGTCTTTACTACCTGGAAACGTGTCCAAATCGCAAGTGGCAAGCGACATTTTAACTTTGTTTATTACTCATTGCTCGGTCGGGCCGGTGAGCTTTCAAATTGTTGCTAATTTAGTCGCTGGTGGATAAGGAAATTAAGCTCCTGGTTTATGTTCCCGCTTCCTACTCGCCGCCGACGCCGTCTTGTCGCCTAGCGAATTATTATTGTTGCGCCACTTTATTCACACTAATGTAAACTTTGTGCGCTTTGTACTACCATAACTCAATCATTTTCTCCTTTTATTTACCTAAGTACCTATTTTATATACCTATATTGTCTAAAACTTCCCTAGTATAGCTCCATTGCAAGATATATTTATTTTAGATGTTGCATGTAGCGACGTGAAAATCTGACATATTTAAGTCGCATCCAACGGCTTATCAGCCGGCATAGCAGGTCCACCCACACCATGTTTTCCATTCAGGGCCGCCGTTCAAGAACTTAAAGACCCCATCGTCTGCTCTACGAGTTTTGTGCACACTGTCACTGCACCGATTTCCCTGTTTTGAGTTTTTGAGCTAGAGAAGCTCTAATCATAGGTGTTTTCATTGCCTGGTGAGTGGCCAGGCCAGGCTGAGGGGTCATTTGGGCCAGCAAGTTTTGAATAGGTAGTTATTTTGAATAGGCATTGGTAACTCGCAAGCGCTCTGCGAACAGGTGAGGTTGGCTCATGTGGAGGCCGGGTGCAACGACTCCCGCTTACACTCACAAACACTACTGTGTGTATTCCTAGGAAGCCAAAATTGCCCGAATTGGCACGGCAACGTAGGCGGCGCCAGCAAACGTGTAAAGTCACAGGCGAGTCTGAACATTCCTCCAGCTTCAGATCTAAATCAGGCGCGTCTCGACTCGGCCACTATGCAAAAAGATAATGCCGGCTGGAGATATTCTAAATTAGCTCACTAATTTTCAAGGTACTTATGAGGATGCCCTCGAGTTCTCTTTACCTAACAGCGGCCACAGTTTACTTAGATAGAATATCTACAAATAATAGTATGTCCTCAAGGGTGGCGATAGCGTGACGACGACAACGCGGCACGATTTTCGGACAGTAGAATTTGTTGATAAAATTGTTGTGTGAATCGTCACTTCTTTATTTTCCTATCGAAATTTGCCCGTGAATTTATCACGAAACTGCTGTAAAATTTACCCATTTTCAGTTGTACGCTATATTGCCACTTAGATGCTATAATTGCAGCGGTTTTTCGGAATGAACTGCCGTCAATTTAAGCCGCTGTTGATGTCGTGGTTGCCTTGAATAAAAGCTTCCGGTTAATTTCAGCGAACATCAGCGCGCTTGTTTGAGTGGAGCCGTGCGCGGCGGTGGCAGATGTGATTGATGGCGATTGTTAGCATATCCCACACGCGGCCGCACAAGTCACTCAGACGCGATTAAAACGAAATCGATTTTTAAATGACTGTTAATTAGTCAAGTACTTTAGGACTTGAACATTTTGATCTAGTTTCGTCAAAGTCGATTCTAATATTATTCGTAGCAGTAAAACGCAACCTCAGAATTAATATTATTTCTCTGCTATTCAGATAATAGATTCAAGATTAAATACCAAAGAAAAGTCTTCCTTGGAAACAATAAAGAAAATTAAAAAAGTAACAAACAAAATAAGTATTAATAATGTGCGATGTAAAATTAATGAATAGTTGCTATAAATAAAAGACCCTCAGTGCCATACTATTACCACAGTGTAAATTTATTTGCTCTGCGGTATTATCGTGAAAACACAATTAAGTACAATCATCGACAGTGCACGGTGTCATTACGGACTTGCGAAGTTACAATTAGGTGTAGTCGTGTATCAAGTGGAGTGTGGTGGTGTATTGGGTGAGGACAGGCAACAATGAAGATGCACCTGCAGACAGAGCTGGCAAGTGAGCTGACGTACAAGACCTGCGAGGAGAAGCTGCACATCTCGAAGGAAGCAGAGTTGCTCTACTACGAGCTCATCAAAGCGCTTGAGGATGAGGAAAGGGTAACCAACTAATCATTGCCTTCATAAGAAATCTAACAAGTCAGGGTGATGTCTATTACGTATTTTATAAACAAATTCGATAACAACTATATAAGTATTAATTTTAGTATATCATCACGAGGACGTAATATAAACCTGCACAACAATGGAACAATGCTTTCAGATTTCATACTAGATCGGAAAGGACTAAAAACATGGCGTTGAGACTTGTTCAGAATTATATGCAGTGTATCCATAGTGTATGTATATAATTTGACGGAGCCATTTGCTACATCATTATAATGCAAAATCTTTAATAGCTTCAATGAATATTTCATAGGATAATCTAATGTTTATAACTTAATTGCAGACGACTGTGCCTAAAATACCGTATTTTTGCTTATGGCTCTCGATCGAGTCGAGTTTAACTGTTGCCAGCAGATATTTCTAAAATATGCTATTTGGAACACTGAAGCTCCTGTATCACCTCCTCAAAATATACAATTCATTTTGCTGGAAATATAATAGCATGAAATCTATTAAGTAAAAGTTAAATTGCATTCTCATAAACCTAGTAATGGATAATATAACATTCCCGAGGTGCCCAGCCGGCGCAGGCGCAACCGCCAGACGCCTTCGCTTGGCTGCCCCGGTAACGTCATCGAACTGACATTTACATTACGTCATCCGCAGATTGGACAAAGTTGTTAGACTGGAATTGGAAAGGCATTTTTAAATGATATAATGCAGCGCCATTTTACGTCCAAAGTCGTGACATTGGTGGATAACTGTCAAACGGATGACGTTAAAAGTGCAAAGCACAAAACGAGGTTGACAATAATAAATACACAAAAAAAAAGCATTTATTGCAGACAATTCACAGACCATATTATTTAGCACCTTGCTTTGTCACGCAAGTTGCTAAATAATATGGTCTGTGAATTGTCTGCAATAAATGCTTTAGAACTCGTTAAGGTTCTGGTTAGTGCGTAGTTGTTAAATAAATTAAGTTCAGCAAGTAATGCAAAGACAAAATAATGTCAAAAACCATCAAATCCAGTCGCGGCCGCAATTCGATCCACCACATGTGTATACATTCGGTTGACACATTTTAACAACGCGCCTCGGCTGCGACCCGCACGGGCGCGTGCCGATCCGCGAATCCAGCGATGATGACAGACGATCGCTGTTTCTCACACAAATATGTCATGACGTACCGTTTTTTCTAAAAGATTCCGCCCCAAGCTTCGCTACGGCAGTAGTAGTCTATAATTTTTCAAAATTAAATTGACGACCTGGTATTTAATCTGAAGGGTACGGTGTCGGCACGCCGCCATTGCAGTAAAATATCAGTTTAGTTGACACACAAGACGAGCTGAGAATCAAAGCAGCGGCAACGCCGAGAATAGAGTGCGAAGTGACTAAGCAAATATACACACTGAGCTGCAGACGCGTGCGCAGCGCACTCGACATAATTTATGATACATAATTTACATTACTGTGTGTGGAAAATATTTTCGTGTGGTCAGCCAATTAAATATTGTCCTTATAAATATTGTCATTTTCCTACGGTTCATTGACTTCAAGGGAAAATTACTTCGTATGGAAAACTTTAATCAAGACGACGACCAGTGCGGCCAGCGTCTCCAGGGCGTTAGAGTGAAAGTGCAAAATGTACAAGGCCATTTTTTAACATTTCTATTTTTAACTTTTAGAAACAGAAATAGAAACAGTTTATTGCAACGCCACATTTAAAAAAAAAGACTAGAACAGAAATAACACAAAAAACAGCGTAAAAAGCTTTTACGAAAAAACCATTTTTTTCCTAATAGTGAGTAAACAGATCGGAAGATCGTGAAAATTTTGCCAAACTGCATTTCTAAACTATTCTGATGAAATGGGCCTTCACGCTCTTTTTTCCCGGAAATGCACGTGATAGGTGCATTAATTTCTGAATCGCTCGGACATCAATACTCCACGAGGACCATCTTACAGAATCTACCACCAAGAAGTAAATTTATTTTAACCAGGATTCTAGATAAATCTCTCTAGATTATATCGTTGTCATTAAATGATGCGACAGCGTTGTGCTAAATAAAAGTCGTAATGGTGATGCTGCATATTGCATTACAGTATAGACGATGCGGCCTCCTTCAGTGGTGCAGAGAAGACACTTATTATTGCAGTAGTCGCCATGACTTGAGGCGTTGTTTCTGTGCATGATCGCGCTATAGCCGTCGCGCTTCCTTGCTCTGGTATACCCGATCGGCCTTAGACGCTAGGCCTACACGTCTGCTTTTCGAAACTGTTGTATTTGTTGTTATAAATAGCAGCTCGAAAGGCAGCCATCTTGTCTTTCCGCGATCCGGGCATAATCAGCCCGTAATAAGCGGCCCGCAGCTATTATCCCCCAGTTTGTTTCTTTTTTCTTCATCCGACGGTGTTGGATTTCGCGACCCGTTCCCACGCGAGGACCTTCGGGGGACAGGGGCGCGGAGAGATATTCATTTGCATTTCGCGTATCACATTTAATACGAAATAAACTAGTTGTTCTCGTAATTGATGTCGCAGAACACATTTTTTGGACATTATAAGTGACGGTACACGTTTATGACATTGTCTCCTACATACAAGTACTAATGTAATAAAACGTACTAACGTGATCTAACTGTAACTCGGCTACGCACAGACGTTGTGCTTAAGGAACTGTACAATGGCTGACGTACATCTTATTAAATGTGATAGCGAGTGGATAGTGTATTTCACTAAGTTGCTAGGCCGCGCGCTGCACCGACGAAACAGAAATTAAAATAACAAAGCGCGCGACAATCAGAGACCGGGATTCGGTAAAAATGTTCCGTTAATGCATTTTGTCAATTATGTTTTGAAAGGGGTTAATTAAATGACACGGTGTTAATGTGCATGCACAAAGGCACGCCGATTGCTTCCGGATCAAGAATATCAAAGACAGGATTAGCATACATTTACAAAAAGCGAGTCCGCGCGAGGTCATCACGTACCGCTCTCTGCCTGCGCTTTGTCATGCAGAGGTGACTTCAGCTTCGTATAAACTTTTTTATTCTGACGTCCGCTATGGCTCATTCAGCTCAGCGCGCTTGAGCATAACTGATATTTAAAACAGTCTGTAATACTAATAAAACATTTTTTCCTAAGAACGAGATCCTCCCAGTTACGCAGTGGAACAGTCCCTCGTCTTCAGGAGCGTCAGTGGGGACTCATTTGAGTCCTTAGATAATTATTGGGCCGATTGGACCGTCATCAATTACATTGAAACTGAAAAAATACAATAGAAAAGAATACATGAGCGTTGTGCAAAGAGTGCCTTTACGAGTGAAAGTTCCACCTACTTTTGCATAAACCAAACACGGTTAGTTGTGTTTACTTGTGTACAAGCCAGTCGATATCGGGCGCCGTTTTTCGAACGTTATATTTAAAATCGGAAAGTGTTCTTCCAATCTCTGGTTTTAAAACGGGCACTCGCATTGAAGTCGTATATTTTGATTTACTTTGTGCTCCGCAGCAGAAACTTCAACGCTCTTCAGATTCACGATTTCCTCGCGCTGACGGTCATGTGTTTGAACGAAAGATAAACATACTTACCTCCAAGTCAAAACATTTAATTAGTGTAATTTGGTGATGGGACCAAAGGGCACTGGCTGGGATCCCTTTTCACGTAGGTGCTTTCATAAAGGGCCCACCGCGTTGTCAGTCGGCGTGCAGTAATTTCTTTTCAAAGTAAAAGTTCTTGTCTTTTGCGGGGAAATTTTACTACTACTTTTGCTTCATGACAATAAACTTCAACGCGATTGAACCTTCTTCATTACCAAGAGCGTATCGCTTGCGCCACGCTGCACCTCGCGACGTAAATTGTTGCAATTTTCTCAAACTGTGCTTGTGTATGAGAGCAGCGTAATGCTAGGCATAGCGCGTAAATAAATGAGAGCTCGAAGTGTAATAATACTCAGTACTCTTTTTGTTTATTTTTTGAGCTGTTTAACGCGTGTATAAAGTGTTCGCAACACCCACATGGTGCCTGATTGGCTGCCAGCCAGAATATTTTTGTACAATAAATTGTACGATAGCTTTTGGAGATATCATGGAGGCGGTAGTTCCATGGCAGGCTATCCACACTTCGGGGAAAAAAGGCGTAAAAAAAACTTTATCACAAATGAGTTATGGATGTAGTTGGGTTTAATTTTCATACTCTATCGATCTGTCTACTCGAACTTTTGTCTTGTTAACTTACCTATTTCTGCCACCAAGCAGTAATGTGAGCATCATTGCGTTCCGGTTTTGAAGGGCAGGGCGCTGCTGAAATTGCAGGCACATGGGACATGTCAACTTATGTCAGTCGAGGGGCGCAGTGGCAGTGATCCTCCTATCTTTGCGATTTAAAGCTCTAAGTGGCACTGTTATAAACAGGCGTGTCGCTTACCGCCAGGCGCACGACTTGTTCGTCCCACCACTTGGTATTGTAAAGAAAGAGCTAATATGAACCACAACATTGGTTAATTTTTACTTGACATCTATTGACTGGTTGTTGTCTTCATTAAAATATGCTTTTTTTTATTGCATAAACCCCGAAGTATCGAATGATACAAAATTACTGCTCAATATTGCATAACTAAAATGTACAAAATGTGAAACGAGCTGTCGGGATTCTTGGAAAAGCGAATACTCTATTGTCTCTTAAAGACAGGCAATGTATACGCAACTGGTAGGAGCTGCCAACATCAGAGAGTGTTGCAAAATCCACAGACAATGTTGACCATCTCCCACTAAGTGATTCGTCTGCTCGTCTGCCTCTTATATTACATAAAAAAGTCTACGCGTATTCCAAACTTTAACTTCAATGAAAAAAACTTTAGAAGAAATTAACTTCTACGATCAAATGAAGCGTATTCATACTAAGCGCGAAACACCCGTATTCTACAGGACGTATAAGTATATATATATTAATAACAATTTTTTGTTATTACACACTTTTAGCGAACTTGTCTTCTCCGTAAACAAATTGAAACAGAACGATTAGTGCAAGACAAATTGATATCGTATTTCTACGAAAAACCGAAACAATAATATTAAATTATAGAGGTATAATCTTGAAACAAGGACAAAGTGTTTGTTCCATATTATTTTCCTTTTTACACTAGGCAAACTTTTTGACAACCCTACAAACGAAAGTGACATTGACAAATCACGTACCGTACGTAATTCGACGACGGCCATGGCAAGCAAACTAATTAAAACTGACTAATGTCCAGGGAAATAAGTCATGTCGTCCGATAGCTTATTTGCGGTTCGCGTCGTGCGGCATCGCGAAGTACATTTCTCGTAACGGCCACTACGACTTGCCATAGAGATTCGTAAATCTTCACCAAATTACTACAGAACCTGACGGACAACTTCTAAACTGACCAGACAAATCGCACTTTCATTAGCACTAAAGGAACCAACTCGTCCAGCTAGTGGGAGTTGTACTGTAGTTGTAGTGGTACACAGCATGAGTGGGTGCGAGGTGGAAGGAATAGAGTTTGCCGATCACGTATAACAATTCGCAAAATACCTTCTCAAAAAATTTGCAAAAGTGAAGTCATATTTAGACGCGGCAACTCCCTAGGAAACATGTTGATATTTCGCACACAAAACCAAATACTGTCCTAACTCAAAATTGTCGAGTTGAGAGGCCACGATTTGAAAATTTAAAAAGAAACAAAAAACTAATATACATATGTTCTCGTTTATAAATGGATAATTGAGTATTATCATGGTCCAATAACTCGAGAGGATCGCTAATCGCGATACGAGACAGCGTGGTCGGGTTTTAGTACCTTTTGGTGCACCAAATGCCGCGACAAATACCAAATAGCTATTTTTGTAACTCATTTGTTTTACATTGACGAGCGGCAGTTTATCAAGGCTACTCTAATTTCTAGTGATAACAAACAAATCAACTAAATTACACAGATTTTTATGGATAGTGCCGGCTATTCTTTTATTTTGTTTAGGATTAGCTCCATCTACCCATATTAGGAAGCGTTGATTTGTAAATTGGTTTGTAGCACACAACGCTGTATTATTCAAAGGCCGCAATATTTGTCGAAGCTCAGAAAATAATTTTAGCTCATAATCTATATTTGAATAATATTACAAGAAAAAAATAACTGACCTCTATTTTTTTTATAATACCAAGTGATGGGGCGGAGAAGTCGTGCGACTGTCCGTAACAGTATCAGTGTCGCTCAGAGCGTTAAATCGCAAAGGTCTGAGGGGCAGTACCACTGCGCCCCTCGCCTTGAGACGTGTTGACAAGTCCCAAGCGCCAGTCATTCCACCAAAATATTAAATTTCATATTAAAGAGGAATTATTTGATATCTACGGTCATTTACATAGAGTATAAACTACTTCCAGGCTATCGATCGGCGCCATCTTGATATAGGACGGGATTTTGTCCTTTTTCAGAGTTACGATCTGTGGCGTGGAGATTAGCAGTACTCTTGAGTTCTTAATTAAAAATAATCACAATTTCGCAATAAGATCCATTCAGCATTTTTTCCTAAATTTTCAAATTGTCTTTTCTCAACTTCACAATTTTGAGCTACGACAGTATTTGCTTTCCAGTGCGATCTACAGAAAGTCTGAGCAAAATCACTTTCAGCGACTCAAGCACAGCCTATAACTGCAATTGCACATTTTGTAATGCTTTCTCACCGTACATAAATTGAAACTCTTCTATAAACTGTGTCTTCCGGTAAACATTAAAAGTGACTTTCTCGTGGAATAACATTGTGCTGTCGGAGGGAAAGGGAGATACGTAATTATGTTTGGAATACAAAGTGCTTCCAAGAATGTATCTACAAAACTTAAGATAAAAATACTATTATTAACAAAAAGTCTAAGATCAACCAAAAATGCCACAAAATAATATTGTTTTAGCTCAAAAAACTTATAAAATAATGAAAAAATATTTACAAAATTTCCCACTACCGAATTCTATTCGAAAAAGTAAAAATTCATGTAATTATTTTGCATGTACTAAGTATCCCTCTAGACACTTTTATTACAAATAATATTATTTTTAAAAAATATTCAACAACCGCCGCGATTATATTACTGACTGATTTATTCGATCCATGTGTGCAAGCCTATTAACAAACATGTCCATGTCCTAGTCCATGGTTCTTGAACTATTTTCTTTACGTTGATGTCATTTTTAGAAGTGATTAGCGGTTGTCCGTGACTTCGTCCGCATAAAATCTATTGTAATACTACTAGTAGATAGGTACTCCTGTTATTCTGTGGTTAGCCTCTAAACCAAGTATGACGCAAGTAAGTGCATAGTTTAGCAAACTATACAAACCGTTAGGGGTTGTTTTATAATGTTTTTATTATTTCCAATATTCTGCATTGGAAACAATAAAAACATAATAAAACAACCCCTAATTATTTATGCCATCTGTCAAGTTGCAAAACTAAGGAATACGATATTCAATTGAAAAGGTTTTTCAAACTACTTCGATACCTCAACTTACCCCTTTTTGGGGGTTGTTTTGAAAAACCCTGACACGCGTAGTTATTTATTTTGTATTTAAAGTGTCCTAACTAAGTCTGACGCAATTCGCACCACGCGCTAAAAAGTTCCCATACAAATTTGAATACCCCGTTTCACAAAGTTTTGGAAAATTGTCAACACACGTTTATTGAAAATAAGTGCTAGAGAGAGCGATTGCACACTTTTGATATAAAAATACTTTTGATGGCCAGTGCTATATTGTAACAAAATGCTATGTCAATCTTTTACCATTTGCATTATAGGAGTTTTATACTACGTTTCATCTTTGTAATTTCAAGGAATACGATTTTTACCCTTACAAACATTATTACCCCTTTTCACCCTCTTACGGACTGAATTTCGAAAAAAATCCGTTCTGAGTACGCATACACTACGTAAAAGTAACATACCCTCAAGATTTCATGTTTCTAGAACTTAATTTTTATCATGAGTCGATCTTCCAGTGCTCCAGACCCTATCTTTTATTTGTGTAACACATTACTTGCGACGCGATGTCCAGTATAGTGAATGTAAAAATTATACAGGGTGTGCTGAAAAACGGGTTACTCATTAACTACCTACTACCTACATTTGTGTTCCTCAATATTGAAAAAAAAAAAAATACATTTCATGCCAAATATGAGAATATAATAACGATCCAAACGACGCCAAAGATGCAGTCAAAACGAGTAAATCTTTGAACGTTATCGTGAGGTCATAACCCTACTTTTTAATTGCTCACATTCCGAAGTGGGAGCGTTTATCCTAATGGCGCCACATGCAGCGATACTCCGGAGACCAGTTTGTAAGTAGGCCTTTTGTGAATAGGCTAATTGCTGCTCGTTATCCCGTAACCAATGTGCCTTATTAGGAACACTTACTTTTTTACCGGCTAAGTTGGCTCCGAATCTGTTGTTGGTTTTTAGGTCACTCCAGTGCGTGTCGTCGCCATTTTCTCTATACGTTAGTACTAAAATGTCGGGAATTGCCAGTGCACTATTGATAAGGTACATTGTCCAATCCGCATAGTGCATGATCGCGCGTTTTCAGGGACTTTGAATTATGTTCACTTTGATCTCACTTTTAACACAAATCTCAGTCTTCGTTTGACTGTTCTATTAATACGTCACTCTTTTTGTTCCAGGTAATAAAAATCTTCACATTGAACTGTGCGGTTGCAGTTTACAGGTTTGCAGATAACCAGATCTATACAACACTTCGGTAGGTACTGGCCGAAATTGTGTTAAGATGTTTCTTCATTTCGTGTGCTCTTAGGGGCAGAGGTTGACTTCCTACCCGTGCCTGCTAGGCGTCGTTGTACCCACTTAACATAGACCTTCGACTAGATCAAACTGTATTAAGTACTTGTATTTCGACAGTTCTTTCAATTAGAACTCAATTTTTGGTACTTATATAACGTTACATACTTATAACCAGGGTTCCGAAGTCTAAGATAAATACATGATGAAGGTAATAAGCCGTTGTAAGTGCTGCCATTGCCGATGCCGCAGACTATAGCCACAGACTAGGCTTGTGCTATAATGATTTTGTTTAATTTTTATTAGGCTACGACATAATGTGACATGATTTTGTCCCACAACTACCCCGTTCGAAGGTTTTTGTATGTCACTGAACGATTTTGCAGAAAAGCATTATAACTTCCGAACAATCGCGGCTCTCTTCAGAGCTATATAATATTGCAGATTTATATACCGAGCTCATTTCCATCTGACACCGGTTAGCGCGGATGTAATTTGTACCTATCGACTAAGGAATCTTTATTCATACGTAACTCGTTATAAAGTTACTCTACTAAGATCTGTGTGTTGTATAAATCCAAATGGTCTTTAATCAACGCGTTGCAGTTAATTTAGGCTGAACTACCAGCGCAACGCCAGTCAGAAGAGACTTGAGATCTTTTGTACCACACTTATTGCTGCAGTGGCAGCGCGTCGAGCGCGTCGGGCGCGTCGGGCGCCGCCGGCCGGCCGGTGGTGCAGCGCGTGGCGGCCGCGGGTGCCGCGCAATCTCCGATCGGCGCCGCCGCTTTGTTCGCCTGTCTTTAATAGTCGTCTTATCTCGGTGTATAATTTGTAGGGATCTATTGGCAACGAGGAATGAATTACTAGTCGCAACAGCAGGACGATGCATATATTTCAATCGTCGGTGACGACCAATTGCCATTCCGATCTGTGTACGATCAGTGTATCTGTATACAGGCTGTAAATTTGAGACGGGGCAGCAAGGCCAGCCACCTTAAACGTTGTAGTTACAGGAAAACGGTTCTAGAAGACTATCCATGAATTTTGAATATATTTTGATTGGCATTCACAGATTTTCAAAAAATGGTACAGTCAGCAAGATAAAAGGCAATTTATACAAAACTTTTTTTATGCCATTCGATCCAGTCTCTGGTAAGGATCAATAGTCTCTATGGGACCAACTGAGGTAAGAGTACTCGAAATGTCAGAAATCGCAAAAAACTTTTTACCATGCATTTTGTAGGAACATATTTTATATACATATTATTGCTCAAATTTACACCCTGTAGATCTCGAGAGGTCCAACTGCAAGCCTTTTGTGGTATCTTTCCGAACAATCTTGCGCACGTATTAACGCTACAATAGAATGTATAAAATTGTAACAATACGCAATAACAATAACTATAGCCTTTGGCTTTATGCGTCTGAACACGTCGATCCCTTTTCTAATTCAAATTTAGACCTTTGACATTCAGTGCGTAAGCGCAATCCAAATGGCTTGTTACAAAACTCATTACTGACCTCTTTGTGCTTAGGAAAGTGTAATAAAATCATTTTCTACGAGGTATTCAAGCTGTGATAAGCACACCGACACTCAGTAACTTTATGTATAAGTCCCGTCTGTGTGCCGTAACAGTCATTAACCGTGACAGAATATTACGCAGATTTACCTAACTTACAGCATCGTACACCTGGTCTAACAAGATGACATCAATTTCAAACGCAATTTATTAACAAGTTCCGACACGAAATCGCTTCACATCGCGCCGTTTATAATAAATTCTAATCTGGAAGCGCCAAGTTATTGCGCCATTGATAACACTTGAATCGATGTTGCGATATATTGATGGAGCAGTCGACCACCCACGGGTGGGCAAGGACTACGGGCTGCAGACGACAATGATCGAGAGGGGGATCTAATCGATTGGCTGCCCAACCGGCAACGGTAGCTGCTAACTGGCGAAATGCAACTGCAGAGTATACAGTGTGCAGCATAAAGGATCAACATAATAAAAAATAACGTTAAGCAAAAATTTGGATCCCGTTAAAAATTTAAAGTAAATACAGCTGAGAGTGTCATTCTGAAATTTCTGTCACCAATTTCAATGAATCTACTGAAAACAGCGGTGGTTACATAAAATGAAAAATATCTGCGTAAACAGAGCGGCGCGATGTTATTTGCGCGCAAATTGCATTGAAATGGAACATCAAAGACAACCAATGATTTTTCATTGCAATATTTCACGTTTTATTCTGTGTTGTTTCGCAAAATCAATATTTGAGATATTGGCAGGGAACAGCCTCCGCAGCTTTCTACATCAGTTTTGATTATAGTGAGCCTCCCTACCGACCCTTAGGGTATACGAGACGGGCACTATAACCTGTGCGTGCACAGCAACCTTCCGAGTTCAGGTTCTGACGCCAGGTCAGTCAGTGTACAGGGATGTGGTACCGTTATCACTAACTTCATCCGGTTCTCAAGAGGCTAGTGCCTCGGGTGCACGTACAGTACCCTCCCTATTTTCCAGGTAGGTACCGGAGCTGTAGGCACGAGGGCGCCGGTTTCGCGTCGTTTGCATGCAGATTGCACTGCCCCGGCGGAGCACATGTAACTATAACCTTCTCTCTATAAAAGCCAAATGTCGTTGAGACATCGTTTTGTGGAGCTCATGGTATCTCTAACCCTTTAAGTGCCGCTTGTGTTCAATACAAAAACGACGCCGATCGCGCACAACAATGACCTGGAAAATATTTGTGTAGGTAATAAAACGTTTGTTAGTCACCCCGGTTCAATGTTTCACAAATATTAAGTACATTCAGTTTCGAACCAAATATCTTTTGTTTGAAATTATTTTTTACGTATCGCACCATTACCCCCACGACATTGCGCTAGTAAAATGTACCATTAAAAATATATGTCTGGAAGTTCCTTGATTTGTATTCTAGCCATATCTGAATCTTATTGGTTACTCATTGAAGTTTATTTCGGCGTGTGTGAAACAGCGTAGCTTAGCGTCGTCCATTCATAGTCGGCATGTGTTCAGAATGAGTGGGGCCTTTGTTTGGATGCGTTTTATGCTCTTTATGGGGCCTATTTTCCCTTTTCTTTTCTTCACCATATCGACTTTTGCAGGGAAGTGTATTAATAGCGTATATTTCTAAATAATAATCTAAGTTTGTCGCAATGCACTATGTCCATACAAATATACCTACTAGCTAGATGTTATAGATAGTTTTTAAACAGAGTGACTTATGAAAAGCGCTTAGTCGAACATTTTTGCTTGACTGCACTAAACCGTGAAGGTAACTAAATGTAGCATAATCGTGTCCTTTAGGTGGAACCCCTTTGAACATTTATTATCAAACAATTAAGACGATATTAAAGCGGCCACTGTAAACATGTTTATTCCGTATCAATTTACATTTTTTTCCAAGTAAAATTGTAGCCCCCTCAACGCCTCAGCGGTGCCTTTCATCATCCTCTTTTCTCTTCCTTTTATCGGAGCAATAAAAGGAATTCCGGCGAGTGAGCGATATAAACATTAGTGTTTGTGTGTAAACATTGTTTTTGTAATAAATGGCGGTGAGATCCGTCGTCGGACGTCGTGACGGGCGCGGGTGCGGCTGCGCGGCGCGGGGGCTACGGGACGCATGTTTCTTAGATTAAAAAGATAAATTGTTTACGTCTATTGCTCTTTCTTCTTAATACCTATCCGACAACTCTGTAACGTTCATGACGAGCACCTGATCAAGCCTGCAGAAGATCCGGACGGTGCGCGGTGTCGCGCTGACTAAAGCATCCACCGTAAATTAATGAAGACAAACTTTTGTCGTCAAAAGCTTGTCAAACGTGGGGTGACACACAGGTGGGGTAAAACAGACAGATAGTCACATGCACTTTACAAAAAGACAAAGTTATTTGCATTAGGTAACTATAAAATAAAAATGCTTATATAATCTGCTAAAACCTAGAGAATAATCGAGTAGGAGTTGGATATAACAGAGTAATTATTGCACACAGTATTAAGGAAGTTTATCCCACAATTGTTCATTGCGAACGTGGTTACCCGACTTATATCGGGGCTGTGCCCGGATCCGGTATATCCCGGTGTTACGGGATTTGTTCGCGAAATGAAAGCCTTAGCACCTCCGTTTATTGGACTGTGTGCCTGACATGATGCGATTCCCTCTAACAATAATCGGGTTGACGCGGCGCACGCGCCGATTGGCCGCCGAGCACTTATTGGGTTTTCTTTATTGGATATCTGCGACTTAGAAAAGGCAATTGCTGAAAGAAGCTAGTGCAACAAAGATACCGTAATAGAGACAACGTTGTTTAAATATCTATTCTGATAAATTGCACTTTTGCGGAACTGCGTACAGTGTGTGTGTTAGTGTATTTAATTAGGAAGCTAATTTCATAGTTTAACGATTATTGTTTAATACGCCAAGAAAGTCCCACCGCCGGGCATTAGCTCCAAGTGCGTGTGGCGCAGTGGGGCTAGGCCACAGCGCATGTGTTAATTTCCCGAGCACGTTTGCGGCCGACACGTCGCGTCTTCGTGTTCGGCCAATGCCAATTCGGGATTCACTACATCATGTTCTATTAATTTCCGTACGTGAAATTTGGCATTCAAAAGGAGCCTGTAATAATAGTTACGTAAAATTTAAAATAACCTCGGGTATTTATTTAAAATAACTAAATGTCGTATGGGACAGGTTCGCACTGACATTTTATCTAAAAAACTGGGTTAACTGTAGTGTTCGGTCACAAAAATATTTCCATTAAAAAAAACATATTTTTAAACATATTTAGCCTGAGTGTAAATTTGTAATCATTCAAACTTACCTACCGCTATTGCCTTAAGATTTTTATTTATATCTTAATTATATACTTATAAGGTTTAAATTAAAACCATAACACAAACGCGATAGTTTACGTATTCGAAAGCTTACACTAAAGCCCCAGTTCTTTTTCTAATGTAATGATAAATATTGCGAATGAAGGAACTAAAAGCGGCTCGCCAGTGTCGTAGCAAGTGGAAATCCGTAGTGAGTGTGAGAAGCAAGACAATACTTCTCGGAGCTTGCCAATTAAGCGCCTTCCCCTTATAGATGACCATACAATATGATTTGTGCAATGATTTTTTTAAATTCAGACGTCGAAGGAAGCCACCTGCCTGAGTGACGCCGCAACGAACTCCCAAGACCGCTCTCATTTAACCGCTCCATAAAACTTCGACATTTACAAATTTATTGGCACAAAAACGAGATCTAGCCGGACCCGTTCGCAGCACCGTTATTGGTTGACTAGCCAACGGCCGCGGGCTAAACACACATGCAAATCGAGATAAATCCAGTCCTCCAGACCCACACCTGGGAACATGGTATCGTTACTTGTGAACGGCTTGTAATTAGTTTTTTGTTAATTTCACTTTTAATTTACTTAGCATTGTATGGTACGCTCGTCTCGGAGAATATATGTGTAACCAAAGCAAACTATTGATCAATTTATTGTAGTGATAGTTATGAAACATGGTGGCATTTGAAGACGACGCGCCACGCCGCACTCTCCCTGCCTTCTTTCACCCCTCGCCTCTCTTCTGACATTTAGTGAAATGATTGAGTAATTCCACTTTCAAAAGACGACTTAAAGCAAACTCCTCATACGGCAGAATCTCCTGAAATTAGTCTTAGGAACAATAGGTCGTCTAAGCCAGTCTCAGAGCTGGCAACATCGCTGCTGATGCCGTGCAATGTACAAGCACGAACACAGTAGCACAATACGGTGCGAAGTGAGCCTAGCTCATTTCAGCGACAACCCGCGCTACACATTGTTGTACAGAATTATTGTGCTGGCAGCCTGGCAGTGAGGTGTTTGTGAGCATATTATTATAACTTATAACATTTCGTATTTTAGCTCGGAGAATTTGTTTCAATAAATTGGATTTGTAATAATATTACGACGTAACGTGTGCTGTCACTATTCCCTTACTAATTTTGTTGATGAACCTCGTAAAGCTAAATTTCGAAAACAAAAAGAATTCCGGACAAATATTTATCGGAATTATACACGGTAATTTTTTCAACTGGGTGTGGATGGCTAAATTGGAAACTATGACGAAAAATGATTATTGCTTAAAAGAATCATAGGGCCACTAAAACATTTTACAGGACTACATTGCAGATGATTCCGTAGCTGAAAATCGAACCGGTTGCAATAGATGCACAGGCTATATTATTGCACCCGTCGATATTGATGATAATGAAAATCACTTCGTGGGAATAAACAGTGACGCAAACGTCAGGCATTTGCTTATTTATCCTTTGATTGAAACCTTAACCCGCAGACAATTTACAATTTATGACAATTTTTTTTTTAAATTCACACAATTTGTAAATTTCGCCAGAGGCGGTTACATTCGTATGTAATATTAGCCGCAAGGTTATGGTTATATTCAAGCAACAGCAACAGCTCAGTAGCTTGGCTTACCGTATGACGTACTTTCCAGAATTTGATTCTTATTAGCGACTTTGTCAATTGAGGCAATAACGCAGACGTGTATTTTTTGCAAAATTCGGTCGATTTCTGGTTTCGGAAATGCATTTTACAGAAACTTAGTGACTTACAGAAGTATAGCTTTGGTTTTTACCAAAAACCGCCCTAAGACTCTATTCCTCGTAGTTTCGGATATGACCGTCCACGCTCAGTCGAAAAATGTGGAACTCGTCAACATTAATTTGCTTACATGCGACGATTTTGGTTGAAATGTTTTCTATGAGAACCGAAAATTTATTCGTTTTATAAGGCTAACACGACAGGGCGCGACAAGCGCGAGAGCGACAAAAGGCGCGAGAATTCTATGCGACATATATATCATAGAATAGCAGTATCTCGCGTTTTATGTCGCTCTCGCGCTAGTCGCGCCCTATCGTGCTAGCCCCACTGGACACATGAATGTGCGCGAGTGTGCCACAGTCAAGCACGACGAAGTGCCACTCCGACTAATCGCGTATCGCGACTTAGAACATTTGCATAGTTGTAGGTATATATGAAAGCTGGGCGTGAGTCTCACTCCTGTATCAAAAGACTGAAAGCAATTTAGATCAAACGAACTTAGCTCATAGCAATCTCGTCGACGGAGTGTCGTTTACCCCCCTAGTCGTTTCGTCGCCACCTCGTCCTGTTAAACGGTATACGTAAACGCTGAAACACCAGTCAGAGCTTGTGTTTAGTGATACGTGCTAGCACAAAGTGCGAGAGTCTCGTGTACGAAATTACATTGCCGTTTATTCTGTTTTTAGAAACGCCATCGCTTTGTGCCGTATCTTTTCAATTTTGTTTTTGGCCATGCCGACGCGCAATTGCAGAGTCCCGATTTATTATGTATTTTGAATAGTTGTATCACATTCGAAGTATCCTCATAGCGCACGTAAGCAGACGGTACTTGGAGAGTGATCAGAACAAAAAAATGGCTATTGTGAATGTTCCCGCTGCAATAATGAATGCGCCTCTCGCCGCGGCCATCGATCCTGACTGATAATAACATACACGCACGCATCGACGTTGCGCCGCTCCCGATTCTATTGTTGGCTCACTACGGCGCGGCTTCTATTTGCTATAAAACAGTGTTTTGTTTAATTCCGATCAATAATATAATGAGGCAATTATATTTATAATTATTCAAAGCGATTTGACCATCGACATATGCACTACTCGACACCTACCTATACACTGCTCTCCATCTTTTCGTACATTATCAAGCGCGACCCTTACTACAACTTATTGTCTATATAACCTCGCCGACACTGTGGCAATACATACCTTGTTTCCACGTTTATGATGGGAAAATACAATTTGATGCGAAGTTAAAAATGATACATTTGTTTTAGAAATATTTACTTGAAACTAGTTGAACAGCCAAGACTACCGATTTGTTGGGCAAATAAATATACGGGCGCTTAACTTAAAGGTTTGTTCAAATTATGAGAACAGGTAAACTCAAGGCACAGCTAGAACAGTGCTAAACACTGTTAATGTACGGTATCGTATTAAAAGTAGTACCATTTCACGTAGTCAGCTAACAGCGGAATTTATTAGCAAACGTCTGGCAGACAAGCAACCGCTTCTTTGTGCGCGGCGGCGGCACACGCGCGGATCGCCCCGGTAGCTTGCGCTTACGCTATAGTCCAGCGACATCCGTGGGCGTGTCCTTGTGCACGCGCTTGCGTGCTTCCGCGCTGCTCTTAGTTATAACTCGAGTTTCGCATATGCACTCATTCACAATCATACTAGTTGCGGAACAAAACACTATCGGAGAGTTTGTTTGCGGAGTTTGAGGACATTACCTATAATGTCTTTGAAACAATTATAAGACGCACAATTTGGTCAGGTCGATCCAACTTTTGGCTATTGTTGTGTCGCCACCTGAGAAATAGATTGTTGGGCTGCTAACAGATTGACTGCATGTTTGTAGTTAATGAGTGAAGTCGTAATCAACCCCGTGCTGCCGAGACCGTGACTGCATGAAGTTAATAATAATAATAATAACGCACACACTCAACATAGCCCCGCACTAGGGAAACCCTGTGTCGCAGATGCCATGGACACACACATAGACAACCACAAATTACACCCAAACTCACGAGAGAAATAAATGTAGGCCATACAAATATTTCTCCCGGCCCGGGAATCGAACCTGGAACCTCTGCGTGGCAGTCCGGTATGGTAACCGTTCGGCCACGGAGGCAGTTGATAATGACTTCACGCATTAGCTGCATGTCGGATCTTGGCTGCGTGAAGTCGGTTTCTTAGGATTTTACAAAGCGCCAGAGGACAGACTGCGGATAGAGATAGCGTTGGGGGATTTAAGACCATCGCATTTGCTAAGGCGTATGCGACAACAGGCAAGGAACGCCACTGTTTCAGAAAAGGTGACTAAATAAACCCGTGCTTATTCGTCCAGTTCAAAAGCGAGACGACGCGAAGGAATCTTTGTAGATAAGGTCAACACAACACAGCAATTTCCCATGACCGAGCTATTTCCTCAAATAAATCATCCCTTGAAGTTGCAGCTTATGCGCATCGTGGAGTGAAGGCGGAAATTACACACTTCGCAGCCGCTTCAGCACAATGTCTCACGGTCGAATGAGATCGAGAATACCAAGTGGCTGTGCAGATTCCGGTACCGTCACAGAACGCGATTTATTACTATAAATCTTCGGGACATTGGAAGAAAGTAATCGATCGACGGAATCACAGTCTTAAAGGCCCTCGGAATGGTTACACGCAAAGCGTTCTCTCTTTGAACCGATGAATTAAATAAGTACTTTAAATATGTAATGTCTTCTACACATTAAATACATGTGTTGTATAAATATTATGCGGGTGAAGAAAGAGATCACACACTTTTGAAAATTGCAGATAATCGAACGTTTCCATTTTACAACTTTGTTACCCATCGCGGAGATTTATTTTCGAATGGACCTACAAAGAGAATTACATACTAGTACAAAAACTAGTGATTTCAATAGATATATTCGAGTTCCCTAGAATGCCATTCAATCAAAAAGACGATAAAGAAGGTAGGTATTATTAGGATTCATCGCGTCATATTTACCTGCATGATGACACATTAATAAATAATAATTACTTACATCACAAACAACCGAAGAACACAAAATTGTTTCCATGAAATACTGAGGCGACTCAATGAAGACTGCATTTCTATCAATCAAACCGAGTGAGAATTCTGAAAAACTACTTGTAGTTTCTAAGCTATCTCATCTCTAAGTAATTAATAGATTCAGGCGTTACTTTCCGGAAGTCCATGCACGATTTAACCTTCACTGGGTTCGCGGAGTAGCAAATTAATTTATTAATTTACTTCCATTTTTTACTGTCTCATCTCGTCTGAAGGAATAAGACCACAGTTAGAAAAAGTACCTACAGGTCTTTGCTGATTCACTCAAAATACATGTACAACTAGATTGAAGATGTCCTTAAGAAAGACCAGGTCTACAGTGTCGTATATGAAGACTGATGCGAGAGGAGAACGCTCCTGCCGTGCGTTTTTCGCGCCCTGTTCGTCCATAGTCTAGTTAAACCATGACTACCTGTGTTACCATTTTAGAGTCGTGTTCATCAACAGCGATCGGAGTGAATAGGTAGAGTTTATTTACCTAAACTTTGAGGAACAGAAACAGAAAGTGGAGACTGCCTGATTTTTTCGGGATTCGGGAAGTCACTTAGTAGATTATAAATTGGCGTTATTTGGGATACGTAGTAGGTAGACTATATGCATCTAAACTTTGCGACGAGTTGCTGCAACCACCAATTTTACAGAATATCTAGGAAATTTCCTAAAAAAATTCAACATTTTGATAAATATACTCTACCTACCTATCTCAAATAACGTCAATTTTTAACGTGCCTAAACCAAAAATGCGAACAAAAAAAACCAAAAATGCGGGACAAATAAATGTAGTCGTAATGCAGTCTCCACATTATGTCTCTGTTCCTCGAAGTTAAGATAAATAAACTCTACGTATTCCGATCACTGTTCATCAATCAAAGATTGTTTATTTTCAAAACTGAACTCCCGGTATTCCCACGCCCAATATTGTTCTGACTAGAATACTATCGGTTCGATATTTCTACCTTTTCGCAACTAACTGCGACTGGGACTACATAGAATACACCCTCTAACAATGGCTGTTCTAAAAACAATGCTTGGGTGCGTGATCTCTTTGGCGAACTCAAATGGTTCTGCTGTTTTCGGCAAGCCGACATTTCGTTTTATTGCAATTCATTTGTTATTGTTACAAAGATATATACTTGTTGTTGTTTGTTACTCAAGTGTTCTTGAATCCAAGTGTACGGGACAAATGAGCGCTACGTCGACTCGTGACCGCAACGCGATGCATCGCAGTCGTGCAACTGACGCGAATCATTTACATTATTATATGTATATCATAATGTTAACTCGCACACCTCCGCGACGACCAATGCCTTATCTTATCTTAAAGGAGCAGCCGAAGAAATTCAAATATTTACCTACATTGTCATGTTCAAATTGAGTGGCACTTACCAAATCTCAAAATAAGGAAGTTAATAAAATAAGAAAGGAATATACCCATGTTAATGTTTATTTTGGACGCGTACTAACCGGAAAAAATAAGTAGTAGCTTAAAACATAAATGAAGTTGAAATCATGGGATAGGGATGAATAAAGTTGCAAAGGACACGAAACGATAGTGGGTTAATATAACACGTGTCCGTCGACCGCAGATCGGTCGCGCGATACAGCGGCAGATAGCAACCGACCATCTTGTCCGGACGCTGTTCTCGCTGAAATATAGACCCCACAATGCCAACTTTCTCTGATTGATGACGCCGTAAACGTACTTTATTATTTATCGGATTCGCTATCAGTTGGGTTGCAGACGCACACAAGAGTGATCATTGCTTAGTGCTGAAACAGACAGGTGCCAAAGTTTTTATTGCAATTCTGTCACTAACGGATGTTCAGTTTTGCGAATAACCACAGAGCAATCTATTTGAGAACGGATTCAGTTTCACTTCACCCTCGCTAAAGTGATAACAAAATATCGAGGCGGCGAAACGCAAAGGAAAACTTATTTTTGCATTTAATAGTCGAAAGGCCCTCGGGATAAGGGAAGCATTTTTATTTATGCGTTTCAAGCGCAGTCCTTTGCGAGATTTTTCACTCTGATAATCGCGGAATTCGGGACGGACTCCGCCTATTATGCTTCACCAAACACTAGATTCGTCGCGACGATAACTGCCCGCATTCGGCAGCTACCGGCTAGGGACGAGACCGCACAAGCTTTGCTACGAACACCGCTTGAAACCGGTTTGAAAAATCTGTTCATTACGATCGCGGACTGGTTAATTCGTCGTTCATTTGTTTACCGGTTCATTAAACGTACCAGGTCATGAGCGCGTCAAGCTTGACACTTAACATTTAAACTCACTCACGCCGCTTGCAATAAGAACGGTTCAAAGTCGGAAAGTGTGTGAAGCTTTATATGCTCTTGGGTGTATGTTTTAAAAAGGCGCTAACCGATACCGATTCTATGTCACTCACGCCTGTTCACGTAGAGTGCGAGACGAATGGGTGAAGACGCAAGGTGTGTTTTTACATTTCCTATGGAACACACTTATTAATTTATGCAAACGTAAATTCATAGTAGGTCACACTGGTCAGTGTTATTTATAAAATTCTTCATGGGAGTCGATCGATCTCCACATGCAATTTGAAGCCCTCCTTACTAGCCAACCGTGAGATTATACGGATCCATATTTACAAAAAAGATAGACAAAAAAGAGATATTATTAGGCGACGTCCTCGGGGACGAATGTGCTCTGACGATGTGGTTTGTGTTTTGCTCGTACTGATACAGTATTTTCGAGCGACGCCGGCTTATCTCGGCCCGTGGAGGCTCTCGCGTGTAAAGCCGCTACTGCGCTAGTGCCCGCAGATTGCGTCACTGTCAAACGAAAAAGTACACGCGTCATAGATCAGCAAAAATATAAAAGATTACGATGTTTTCACTACTATGATTTTACTCGCTTCAGGTGATTAATAGTAACATTTTTGTAATGTAGTTTTGAGGAAGATAGAATATAAATTATGTTTAATTTAGGAAAAAATAAAGCATATTTTCAAGGCAAACGTTTGAGTTTCATTTATAACGACAGACCTCTATACGAATGAAATAAATTCAGAAAACGGCGGCAAACGACGAGCGAGCAAATTAGGGCCGGTCCCACTACGGCGAGACGATTGCCCTCCGCGCTTAATTAAACCGCATCCTGCCCACTTGTGGACACGACCGCGTGGGCACTGCCCGATGGCTGACGCGCGCTTCGTTTGATTACATGGCTACGAATTGAACTCGATAATTACTGTGTTCGGCTTTCTTTGTTAGAGACGACGGCCTAACTTGTGGATTGTCTTAAACAACTATAGGACTTGTTGAAGCCGAATACACATAGAATATTCGATATTCTACACGACGTATCACGGACAGTATGCGACGGAATTGCAAGATTTCGTTCTGCCTTCCCCTTTCCATCATCGGTGGACTAGACGTAGGTTAGGATTCCACGAAGCGTTTCGCTTTTATATGGCGACCGGCAGACTTATTCCCTCATCGGTAACTTGGGCCTTTTCAACGCGGGAGTGAATAGGCACTTTCTATCAGATGAGATGGAGGTCAAATGCAGACTTATTTTTAATATAAAAAAAGAATCTAGCACCTTTTCGTAGATTTCAAAATATTGTCTGCAACATCGAGGAGATTATGGAGCCACATTGGGCCCTAAAATTGAGAATTATAAATGCATTTGGTAATACCTTAAACCATCGACCACGATTGCGTTTTAAAGCAGTATGCATAGCTAATCTACGGCTCGCGGTGGAGGGATCGGTGGTAAAGGTAGCGCCAATTCCATTGCGTCGGGAGCAAGGCCTACCGTCGCGACATGCCTTCTGTGGAATTTTAACAACATACACCGATGTACGGATTTCGGAAGCAACAGCGCGCCACCGTCAACATATTCAAATTTGAAAATCCGTTTTATAAAACAATAACATTGTACAAATAATTCAACCTACTGTAACAATTCATGATTTTTGAGTGCCAGGTAAAATGAGCTTTATGTATTTTGACATTAAATCTAGCTACAATATACCTGCGTATGACATTTTACATAGGTGTCTACTTGTTAGTGCAGACAATAGATTCATAACTTGCGTAACTTATTTGTATGGCCTCTTCTAGCACGAGGTTATAGCAGGAAGCTAGCTCCCTTGACGTACTCGTACGCCGGCGGCGTAACGTATAATGTGTCTCAATTCACCGTTTTGCCTCTCCCGCTTTTAATACCGATTTTGTTCGTTGTTGCCTCGTTAGGGGAGTCCCGCAATGCAATAGGGAACGACAATTTTGCCAATTCCCTTTTTTAGCAGTCGCAATTTTCTCGCAATACTTCGCGTTATTCTTCGGCGTGTCTAAACAATCGCGTTTTCTTATTAAATCCACCTAACGTCGCACTCGGCGATAAACGGCATCTGGTACCCGATATTAGTCAGCGAAAATGTTTTGGTGCCTTGCACTGGACATATCCACCGAATAAAGGCGAATTAAGCCAGCCATTACCGCAGAACTAACAATTATAACGCTCACTTGGAGGTCATGCTACGGCAGCTGTCTAAATTCATAGTATTCCATCAGTGACCACTTTTTTGACACTCGTCTCTGACAACATTTACAACGCTAGCACGCGTTTAGTGACATAGTGGGAATCGGGAAGTGCAGCAACAATCTTATTTAGAAGGTCAGCGAAGGTCTCGCAGTGTCCCTGTTGTGGTCATGTATCTAATCAATGCCAGTGTCACGGGTAGAGGCTAATGCAATCACGGGTGTGGGTGAAAAGTTGCGGTCTCCGTGCGTAGCTGCCCTACGGTTACCTGAGAAGATCGTCAAGGCTGCCGGCCATGCGGCAAGGTTACTGCCACTTGTAAGGAACCCGTTGTAGTCAGATACGAGTATTACTTATGTATATTCTTATTTGATCCTTTTTATTTTGACGTTGTGACCGTTGTCGTTCCGCATGGCCCCACAACGGGCAGGCAGCAAACATAGGCCACCCGGACTGATTATAAACCGGGCGCCGGATTCTGAACCGAAACGGTCGTATCAGACCGATGTTTTGCTTTGTGTCCGGTCGTGCGCCGTTAGGTTTTCGTGAAAAATGGAAAAAATGTCTGTATTTTGGCTTCAGTAAATAAGTAGTTCTGTATCTGTATGAAATGGATTACATAGGAGTGCCGTACCCAACATCGAAATTCATTTGATCGAATGAATTGACATTGAGCGTTTGGTAGTGCGAGAGAGAGCATCGAAATTCGAATAGTCAATTTTGAATTTGAAACGAGGAGCCAAAATATGAGCAGTCAGAAGCGGAAAAGCTTCTACTGCTAAGATTGCATATCAAAGCAAGAGTTAAGGACTATCCACACAAATCAGGGCCGTGCCCGGGGCGTGCTAGTTTGTATGAACTGCGGGCCCGTCCGGGCGCCGGCGCGGATACGGACATGTGTGAACGAGCTCATACAAAATATACGCAACGATATGTGTGGATAGACCATAATTTTTAGGATAATCTATGAGAGAATAGATAATAGATTGTAGAGTAACATATCTGTCAATCAATATCAACATATGCCAAAGCCGTTAAAAAAAATAAAATAAAAATATTAAATACGAAATAAATATGTAGGTCTACTAGTGTGAAATTGAAACGTAGTACGTAATTAGCCTTGGAAAAACGAATAGCGAAATTCGGAGATACTATCAGTACGATAGGATACGCCAAGGTCGAGAGATCAGACATGAAAAGTGAGTAAATTGTCAAAGTGCGAGAAATAGCTTACAAATAGCAAATTTAAGTAACTTGGACACTAATATTATAGTAAATATCAGTTGGAACTCTTTCAGGAATCAGGAAAAGTAAGGGCGTTTCCTAGAAAACGTATAATGAGAGAGATGAAGATGATAGGGCTACGTAGTTTCACACTACAATACCTACTGTTCTTTTGACATATCTTTAATCAATAAATGATTCATTCGTCATCATCACCAAAAGGAAGATCTGTCGTTCTTTCGACCAAACGTGCATCGACAAATATTGTTTTCGATCAGTAACACAAAAGCACAAAGTTCTTTCGATTAAATTTTATTGGGTCAGTCGTTTATTCGATCAGTAACAGAACAATCTAACATTCATTCGACCTCACGTTAATCGACCAAATGAATTTCGATCTTGGGTACAGCACTCACATAGAAGACAATGCGGCCAAGAGTTGTGCAGGCTTGTACTGTCGCTCGGCTTCACAGGCAAGGGACGATTTGAGAACATGCTAATTACGTTGGGCGCACTGTAAGTTTCCGGAATGAATAAGAAAAAAATACTATAAATGGTCAGAAATATTCTCCGTTAGCGATAATGTACTTTTTCATAAAAATGAACCAATTTTGAAAACAATTATGCCACTCCTTCGTGACAATATCTGAAACATATTTTTCATACTCTTCGACAGCCTCTTCAGGTGAAGAAAATCGTTGACCGCGTAACTGGTTCTTAATTTTTGGAAATAAATAAAAGTCACAAGGTGCCAGGTCGGGACTGTACGCGTAGATAGGATGGCTCCTAAGGTTAACGTTGTTCACCGTCAAAAATTCATTTGTCTGTCTGTCCATGTTAGAACTGGCATTATCGTGGTGCTAGATGATACGGCGTTTACGGTTATTTTTATGGAATTTGTCAATAACTTCCGGCAAACAAATGGTCGTGTACCAATCACTATTCACGGTACAACGATTCTCCTAAGCAACAGTAGACACGTGTTCAGTTTTATTAAACTGTTACTATGTCCCACACAAAATTTGACGACCTTTCGTTGAATCTGGTAAGCATGGCATTGCACCAAGTGACGCGATCCGTTTTTTGAGCCTTGATCAAATTGTGTGGGATCCACCAAGAGCACAGCTTCTTTTCACCCAAATGTTTGTATAGTATTGTTAGTATCAGTATTTGACTCATGCCTATGCCTAAAGATGCCCGAACCTCATGATATGTCACACGCCTGTCTGTTTTGATCATACGGCACACAGCATCGATGTTTTTGTTGTTCACAGCAGTGGACGGGCGACCATCACGAAATTCGTGACGAGATTCACACGACTGCGTTTGAATTCTGCAAATCAGCTGTAAATAGTCGTCTTGCATGGTGTTTCATCACCAAAAGTAGTTTGAAGCCGAGCGAAGCTCCGCTGTTAAATTACGCTTAAAGTCGTAGAAAATCATACTACGAACATTTTTACGAGTTAAATCCATGTTGATATAGACAACTTATTTCTAAAACGACGCCACGATGTAAAAGCAAGTGACAGTCAGATGAAACAAACTGTATTCTACAGCCAAAGAGTTCCATTTTCAAATGTTGTAATTACTTTTTAAATATTGTTTATCTAAGTGGCCAGTCCGGAAACTTATAGTGCGCCCTACGTAATATCAAAATGTACATTTCAGCGCGTGCGTGCATTCACAACGTCTCTTGATGAGCTCGCGTCGCGCGTCCAGACCTCCGAAGCCGCGCGCTCGTCGTGGCGCGGGCCGGGCGACGCGCGCGACGCGCGCATGCAGCTGGACGCGGTGTCGCGCGCGCGCGCACAGCTGCCGCCGCTGCGTCGCCTCGTCGACGAGCTCCACTTGCAGGCACAGAGCCTTGCGCGCGACAAGATTCAACTGCCCGATCATCTGCTCGCTAAGCTCGATGACCTCAACGCTCGGTAAGATACAATTGATACCGTATGCATTATTGCAGATAAGGGATTGCCGGACGAGCATGAGTTGCAACTTGAGTGTCAGTTGTTATTATATGAGTCTGGCAATCCCTGTTCTCCTCGAGGTACGAGTGACGGCTCAAAAGTATGGCTACTTTTTTCTTCTATATTTTTGCATGGGCCATACACTTCATTTATTTTGAAGTCATTAATCTGTTAAAAAAAGTTGCTCGTTTTTAAATATTTAACTTTTTCGACATTCATATTCGACATATTCGTGCAAAACGAAACGTAATGGAATAGAGTGTCATTAATTTTGAAAAAAGAATAAACAGCAAGTAAGTACGTCATGACATCAGTCATCAGTCAGTATGTGTTTTTAGTTGGAGATTACTTTTCAGCCGCCACTCAATAGTGCTTTTCTCTAACAATGCGAGGAAATAATAAGTGACTAAAGAATGAAGGAGAATTTAATAGAAAAAGTAAAACAAGTTTGCCATGACAAATTTTGCTTCATGTTTTGAATTACTCGGAGTACACTACAGTTCACTGCTGCATTTTCGCTCTTCTAACGAACTAATTTTCGCCAATAATATAAAAAATTTGAAAAAAAAAAATAAAGCGAACTTCAAAGTACATTTGTTTCTTTTACCACCATTTTTTTTAAGTATGTGGTGCAGGTATACTCTACTCGTGCACCATATTTAAATGCCAAAAAAATAATACCATAGGCAATATTTTTTATTTCTCGCAATTACAGACACTCATGCTGGTGAGCAGTTGACTTTATAACAGTTTTTCTCTAATCGATTTCCATAGCCCCAATGATCTTATAGACAAGTAATAATTGCATAGCCCTTTGTTAGTAGATATATTTTACTCAACATGCTCGGTAATGTTTACATTACTTTCAAAGAGCCAACACGGAATTTTGTCATCTAACTACATCACTTCTTCCCGGCCAAGGCTCCATTTCTCTAAACCTTTAAATCAATCTATTAACAATGAACTACGTAAACAGGCAAAAGAAAAACTCATACTCATGTGTGTGCGCGTTTATACAGCAACTAGCCAGTATCCGTATTTGCGAGAATTAAAAATACTTAACTGTACCGTCTACTATTTAAAATTCAGTACAGAGTACTAAAAAAACCGACCTCAAAGTACGTGGTTTAACATATAAGTACCAAGTTTTATTGAAATCGGTCACCGTAAAGTGCGTAAACCCGGATTCATCCCCTAGTTCGCCACTGTACGGGACTTCACACAGGAGATAATAGAAATCGGTTTTCACTACTCAAATTATATTGAGAGAGAAAACGCCTTAAATTGGAAAGTAGCAAAATCAACCATTAAAGTAATTGCTCTTTATAATAAAACGAGCTCTATACCGGCGCGTGGTCGCTTTCAAGTTACGGAGTGGTGCTTATGTTCTTCAGTGGCACAGTGATTAGTACTATGAGCGCATGGTGAGGAGGTTCCAGATTCGATCCCTGATTTGATCCCTTATTTGAGTCAATTTATGAAAAAAACATTTTTAAGTTAGTCCTGGTCAGGGTATTCTGGGTATTGCCCTCAAAATTATTGTTACTCTGTTGTTAATTTGGAGTGATTGTCTGGCATTTTTTCCTAAATACTTCTCTTTTTGGCATAGCTTCCAAGAAAAAATAATCTAACAGAGAGACGGTCGAGATACAACAACGCTGTAAGTTGTATAAGTAAATAAGATATTATTTCCACTTCATCGGGAAGTATGCCTTACATTTTGAACAATTGGGAAATCTTGTACCCGTAATAGAATCTCTGTATACTACTCGTACCTATGCAAGGTGGCGTGCGGACACTTCGGGCTCCGCTAGACCTCGGCCTACGGCTCGACTTTAAAAAAAATAAGAATAGCTCTTTAATGGCGGCCATATTGAAAAATGGCGAAAAATAAATTTTGATCACAAATTATTACTAAACACCCATAGACTCCCCCACATGCCGGTTTTCAATCGTATTAGAGCAAATTTTCATCTGCCGCGAAAAAATACTTCTATGGCAGCCATATTTAAAAATGGCGAAAAACCAATTTCGATCACAAGTTATCCGGCGCTTCTAGAGGCCTCCACATGCCAATTTTCGGCTGAAACAGAGCGAGTCTCTTTCGGCAGCCATTTTTAACGAAAAAACCTCTTATATGGCAGCCATATTAAAAAATGGCGAAAAACACTTTTGACCCCAAATTATGATTAAAGACTCCTAAAGACCCCTGCATGCCAATTTTCAGTCGCATCGAAGCGACTTTTTCTTCGGCCGCCATTTTGGATTCGCCTTCCAGCACCTCCTATCTGTCTCTAATAACTTCCGTGATAGAAGTCTTCTACCAGTCTTCACCCTCTTTCTAACAAAAATAGAATCATCAAAATCGGTTCACAAATACCGGAGTTATCGCGTAACATGCATACAAAAAAGAACTTACAGTCGAATTGACAACCTCCTCCTTTTTTTGAAGTCGATTAAAAAACGAAAACGTGGTAAAGTACATTAAAGCGATTTATTATTTTCTGTTTTTTCGTCTTTTTTTGTCACGAAAATTAGTTCTAATGAGAAGTGCGATAATTAAAATACAGTAATGGGAGTACCCATTACTCGGTTTTAAATTAGCAAGGCGTAATAATATTAACCACGAAAAACTGTTTGGTGGCTATGAGCAAAGTACAAAGTATGTACATGAAAACTTAGAGCATATCGGACTGGATGCGTCATTGATAGGCAGTCCCATCTGTAAAAATTTTAAAACAATTTAAAAAATCCATCGCACAATACACCACTTTCGAATCGATGTTTTTTCATTTCCCTTATCGAATTCACTGTATCAAGTGCTCCACGAAATATGTAGTCTTGCGCCATACAAACTTGCAAAAAAATCTCTGCTAAGTCTAGCCAATGATGGAACTACATTCCACTTATACGTCTATTTTTTACATTATTACTAGTTTATATTTTCGGCCTATAAAAATAAATTAATTCTCATGAAAATACTAGAGACGGAAAGTTATCGACTTGACGGTGTCGATATATATTACGTACTGGTTAATCACGTATATGAAAAATGTAACTCCACTCTTGGCTAGACTGGATGTAGAGAATTTCTTTTTGCAATGTTGTGTGTAGTGTAACAGTGGTATTGTTTTACTTATATTTGCCAGAGGAGTTTGCCCATTGACTTACCAATGAATGGATGACAATAAATACAATCCAAAATCTAATCCAAAAACCGCGAAAAAAGTCGCAGTTTTTTTTTTTTCAGTTTATTGTTTTTCGCGGTCAGTGTTGGAGCCAATGACAAGCATGGCCGGAGTTAACCTATACAAACGTAGTGACATGTATATACTCGTACATTTAATTTAATTTAAATTGTATTGTTATTGCAGTAATGTAAAGTATTGCTTAATTTTGTTTGCCATAATTTAAAGGCCCAAATTCAGCTTCTACTGGAAATAACAAAATGCAGTGATCTTTGTGAAAAAAATTTCATAAAATAGAAAATTAGCAATTAATGTAAAAAATAAGCTTACGTATGGAATGTAATTCCACCCTTGGTAGACTGGATGCGGCAGAGATTTTTTTTGCAAGTTTGTATAGCGCAAGACGACATATTTCGTGGAGCACTTGACGCGGTGAATTCGATAATGGAAATGAAAAAACATCGATTCGGAAGTAGTGTTCATTGTGCGATGGATTTTTTTTGCTTGTACCTTGACAGAGGGGCCTATCGATGACGCCTCCAGTCCTATATGCTCTATAGTTTGGAGTTATCTATTAGAAGTCTGAAAATACATTTCCCGGAAAAATGTTAGCTCGAAATTTTGTGTGTACTTTTTAGGTTATTTTTAGGAACATTACAAAACAAACCTTCGCTTACTTAATATTTTCTTTGTAATAATAAACAACCAAAAGCCCCTGGAAGCCTGACGGTTTTGTTCATCAGTTTTTGATATAATGAAAATTTGAGTTTACGTTTACCTGGAATCTAGAAGGCGAATGTGGATAATTTCAGAGCCTTTAAATTGTGTTAAAAAAATTAAGCAGTATTGCAATGACTTTACAATTTAAATTAAATGTTTTAATTTTTTTTATATTTCTATATATGACACTACGTTTGTATAGGTTGACACCGGACATGCTTGTTGTTGGTTCCAACGCTGACCGCGAAAAGCCAAAAATTGAGAAAAAAAACTCCGGATATTTTTTTATTATTGATTGTTTTCATTTTCATCCATTCATTGGTAAGTCAATGGGCAATCTCCTCTGTCAAATTCAAGTAAAACAATACCATTGCATAATAAAAATAACTTTTGAATAGATTTTTTTCCACAGCATAACGCTGTGGATTCGCGTGATGGAAATGCTTCACGAATGTTCTGTCTACGGACATGACATGAATGTGTGTTTTATCTGTGTATTTGTAAAAATAAGCTAGTGTTGTCTTTTTTTGTTTGTGTAAGATACCTCTAAAAGTGAGAGAAAGTTTTGTTCGAGAAATAACGCTAATACTCGTACATTTAATCCTCCCGTCTTGTATGCTCTAAGCATGAAAACTTATGAAATTTTCATGCAATAGAGAACCACATGAAGCACACTATCAGAAGTTCAGCAGACTACTATTAATGAGCCTGGAAAAGCAATAAATAACTTTGGATAATAATTAATATGTTTTGACTTTTTCTATTACACGTCATCCTCTCTTTAGTCTTTTATTATTGCCTCACATTGTTTGAGAAATGCATGGGGAATGGTTGACTCGTACACAAATTCTAATTGTAACTTGTAACTCATACTCGTCTATCACTCCATTACTTCCCGGCTTCTGCACTAATGTACTATAAAAGTTTAGCGCAGCGTTGTGTGTTCGTTTTTTGAATAGGCCACACAAAGTTTGTCATTAATGGATGCAAGCTCCATCCACTGGGGGTCGGCAAAATAAGTTTGCAAATCCATTACTGTCTGGTGCTCTAAACTTTTATAGTACATTATTGCAGAAGCCGGGAAGTAACGGATTGCTGGACGAGTATGAGTTACAAGTTACAATTAGGAGTTGTATTAATAAAAAAAAAAATGAATATACATATACAGTGACGAGTGATAAGATATTGGTAACGACAACATTGGTAACGTACTGTTACGTGATTTCAGCGTGGCAGCTCTATACGCGGGCGGCGAGGAACGCGCACGGCAGTTGGCAGGTGTGGCGCGCGATGGCGGCGCGGGCGCAGCGCAGGGCTTCCTCGCCGGCTCCGTTGAGCCGCCGTGGGAACGCGCCGTCACGCCGGCCAACGTGCCTTACTACATTAAGTAAGTTACAACTGGCGACCGAACCGATCTGGTGTCTGACACTCTACGGGCGAACGTACACCAGCCGAACAGACGTCGTGCTTTGTACACTAAAATATGTAATTGCTTGCAGCCACGAGCTGGAGACCACTCACTGGGACCACCCAAAGATGATCGAACTGATGACCACGTTGGCCGATCTCAATGAGGTCCGCTTCTCAGCTTACCGTACGGCGCTCAAGCTGCGCCACGTCCAGAAGGCGCTTTGCAGTTAGTATCCACTACTTAACACTAACTAATTATGCTTTCCTGGCAATGCACATTACTACTATCTCAGATGAACCTTTATTAATTACGCAAAAGTACACTACATACGTAACCCACTTTATGCGGTTTTTAGGCAATTTTGATGGAAGAATTATTTATATAACAATAATATACATGCATTATGTTGGTTATCTGCAGTGCACATGCTGCAGCTATCGGCGGCGCTGGAGGCTTTCGACGCACACGGGTTGCGCGCGCAGAATGACCGCCTCATCGACATCCCTGACATGATCACCGTACTAACCGCTCTCTACGAGGTAATGTCCGTTTAGGATGAGTTCATTGCATATCGTTTAACATAATATTCGATTGACACGCGATTTTGTCCGATTTCAGGTGATCGCGGCGGAGAACCCAAGCGTTGTGAACGTGCCTCTGTGCCTGGACCTCTCAATTAACTGGTTGCTGAACGTGTACGACAGCCAGCGCACCGGCCAGATCCGCGTGCTCAGTTTCAAGGTCGGCCTCGTGCTACTCTGCAAGGGACACCTCGAGGAGAAGTACAGGTAACTCTTCGGCGCAAGTGACAGGCAAGTCTCGACATGTCACATCCAATAGCATCACTCTGTTATTGAAGCTTCAGGAAAAGCGGGAGAAGTATCTGTGGCGTTTTCATTTAAAAAGTCCGTTGGAATACTTTAGAAGTATTACTTATTAATTTTAGTGTTATGAATAAGATACTTTTACAAGTTTGGCCTATGTAAAGACCATCCACATCGTTCAATAACTCCAAGAGAATGCCACGGAACAGTCGACACAGATGTGTATCAAGAACGTTTTAACAGTATACTTAATTCTAAAAGGTTTCTAATTTTTTGAAAAGTGAATAACTGTTTTTAGTTTACTGGGTAGAATCATCGTGTTCTCTAAGAGCCCGACTCTCGGACGCTGTACCGCGACACACAGGCTTTTCGATTGTGTCACTTACGGCAACCAAAATTGCACATGATATAAGTGAACTTCAATAAACAGAGCTAGGCTATTATAGGCTAAGTTGAATTCTGACCCATTGCGAACGTTAGGGGTGGCGGTGCGTGAGTCGGCCGCTCGCGCCCGTTTACTTCACTAACACTCATCCGCTTTGGGTCGCTGCAATGCGATTGCAACCACGTGGTTATAATGTTGCGCTGTGCCTAGAATTAAGACTTGCTGCGAATGTGTACACACCTATGTTTTTGTCCTAAACCGCTGCGACATCTTAACAGCTTTCCTCCTGTGAGTGTGAACACACACCAGGCGGTCACGGATCCACTGAAGTGCGACGCTTTAACAATTATTGAACGTCTAACTGCACCAAACATCGGCGGCTTTGTGTCAGCATGGTGTGTTGATACACGAACACCTCCTTAACACAATCCGTGATCTTTAATGCTGTGTTTGAGTGGTGGACTGAGGAAATGGAGTCCTAGCATCATGGCCATATATTATTTATGAGATCGACAATTTGCAGATATTTATTCCGCCTCATCGCCGACCCATCGTGTCGCGCCGACCAACGAAAACTCGGCCTCTTGTTGCACGATTGCATCCAGGTACGTCACTTGGTGATTACAGACTTCATGGGCACCGAAATTCATTCTGTACATTAAAATACATTTTTAAGCTAGCGAATTCATCATCTCGTGGTATAATCTCTGTTAGATTTTCCGTACCTTAAACATTCGATCTTAAAATGAAATGAATGAATGTAACGTGTTCTTATTTGTTTGAAATCTCACCTGCGAAAACAATACCTTCGAAATTTGACAATTTGAAATGTGTCTTATGACATACACGTGTCTCAGGTTCCACGTCAACTGGGCGAGGTGGCTGCTTTTGGAGGATCGAACATCGAACCGTCGGTTCGCAGCTGCTTCGAACAGGCGTCGGCCGCCGCCGCCAAGCAGGCTGCCAAGGAAGCTAAAGAAGGCACGCTTGACAGAAAGGCCGGTACGTTGTGCACACATTCCGCTATATAATGAACGCTCCAATAATAATCCGAAACATCCGCAAATCCGCAAAAAGAGACAGAGGACGCACTAACTTATGTGCAATAGTCGTTTTAGAAAAGGCACTCAAACTAGAAAAACATTCCGTGGAGTTTGAATAATTGTAAGGTTCGTATCTTGGTTTGGTACCCATCGCTACCGCTAGATGGCGTCACTCAACTTCTGAAATACGCTGTCATCGAAAGAGGCAGAAAGGTGATCGCCGTAGTTACTACCTAAGTGCTTAAGCGTAAGTTAGGTTAGGTTACTATTTTCGCATCTTAATTTTTTTTACCCAATTTTTGCAGACCTGGTATTGGGGGACGCTCTCTTTGCCTAGGTTGATCAAATTCTGACGTACTAACACTTATTTATAGCTGCCGTAGCGTGTGAGAAATACATTGATAAAATAATGTGTACACTTCCGGCCTGAAAAACCTAATTTTTATTTATTTCCACATCGCAAATCATCGTCAAAAAGAATCAAAAAGAACTTACCTTCTTTGCGGATAACACATATCTGATGCTGCTAGCAAAGTTCTACCAAGTGATCGCGTTGCTGCCGTAGTGCAGGTGACGTCCTTCTAAAGAGGCTCTCAAAACCCTAGGCGATGTTATAAGGAGATGGTTCCGATTGTATTCCCTGAGTCCGGTTTTCCTAAACTTGTGAAAGGCACCAAATATGCAGGCAATGCCCGAAATTCTCGTTTTATTCAATAGGATTATGAAGCGTGCATAATCTTTTAGTGACTTACCTCTAAAACAACGACCCCTTAAATGATCGCCCATTGGATGGAATCTTGGGAAGTGCAGTAAAATTCTCCAGTAGTCTTTTACACAACTGTATTTCGCGTGCTGTTGTCGCAGATAAAGATAAAGATAAATTTATTTCAATGCAACAGTAAAACAAATATAAATAAAGCCGTTATAGCATTAAAAAAGGTACCTAAATTATACATATAATTATATAATTATCTTAAGAAGTGCTATACATTTTAATATTAGAACCTAATGTGTAATTTCGATGCTTAAACTAAGTAAATGTGTTCCTGTATTTTAGACACTATTTTGGGCAAATTTCTTTATATTACAGCTTAAAAACAGATTTTCTATATTTAACAATAAAATAATTAGTAGTTATAAATTAATTGTTATCTATATAAAAATAATTATGGAACAACTTCCAGCAAGTTCTCTATTTCATTGTAAGTTTTAGCTCTTAAGCCAGAATATGACGGTCTTTTTACGGTCTATTTTATATTAGATGTTACCAATTTAATTCTATTATTTTTCACTGTTGTCAGTATCTTTTCATTGGCCTTTTTCTTTCTCTCTCACAAGCTCACATAAGTTACTCGGACTTTGCTCCAATTTAATCATTATATCCATATTCTCTACTTTTGAAGCCTGTTATGGATACGTCCTTGCAATATTGCCTAGTCCCTATAATAATGACTACAATAAATTTGGCTTTTAATATTCCAGAGAAAGATCACAAGGAGAAGGAGCACAAGGACAAAAAAGACAAGGACAAGAAAGATAAAGACAAAGATGACAAGGACGATAAAGATGAGGGCAAAGAGAAGACCGACATCGAACGCGAGCAGCCGCCGGCCATTCAGCTGCAGCACATCGAGGCGTTCCACTTCCTGCAGTGGCTGCAAAAGGAACCGCAGTCCATGGTGTGGCTGCCCGTGCTGCACCGCTTAGCCGCTGCCGAGAGCGCGCGCCACCAGGCCAAGTGCAACATTTGCAAAGAATACCCCATAGTTGGCTTCAGGTAACACCACAATATAATGGCGGCACTTCACAAGGCTATTGGGTGTTTGATATATTTGGAAAAATATTTGACGTACAGATAAACATGCAAACACTGACATGACCTTCTACACATGAGACCGAGAGTTAAAATCATATAACTATAATGTGGACGGTTTACTTGCGTATTTACCTATTTGCCTCCTTTGATGTGCGTCGAGAAACCGACCAGCGCGCGGTAACACGAGTTTGGTGTTTGCTTTATTTGTCGAATAGGCAAACAAGGCAAATACTTTGTCACGTGGTGATTATTTGTCAAATATATCAAATACGCAAATACAAATAGCCACGTAAAGTACCAGCAGAAGTATCTTACAAATATCTTCTGTGGTTTCGGATTTCCCCATACTGTCACATTTAAAAAGAAACCCTCTGTATACAAACATTCAATCCGATAAGTCCCCTCCGTTATCCTACTGTAAAATGCAAATGTAATGAAGAAAACTTTTTCGATCCCACTGAGTACGGTAAGTGCCAGAGAAATCTCTTTCGCTTTCGCGTAATGGAGACGCGAAACTGTGCGGTGCTAGAATATTTCATTATCCTGCGGACAAGGCTATTCCAGAGCAGTATTTTTATAGCGAGCAAGAGGATTTCTTTTTCCTTCCTTATAACGAAACACGAAAGCTTTAGAAGACGTCTTAGTAACATTTTCTATATGAAGCAGCAACGTCTGCTTAGTGACAATAACGTATACTGTCATCACTCATCCCTCTGCAACAGTGGTGCATCAATTTAATAACCAGAAGGTATGTTGCACATTTAATACGCGGTCAAAAGCGTTGCTAAAATGTGTGTAAATTACGTTTGTTTGACTACGCTCATCAGCAGGTTCAATAACACTTTCAATAATCGAAACCAGGTTTATGCCAACTTACGCTTTTATAAGTCCATATTGATGTGTGTGTGTATATATATAATATAATATTACATTTACGCCTATTAATAACATAACTAAAAAGTAAAAGTTCTTTTTTTCATAAAATTGTTTTTCAGAAACAAACCTACGATATAAATTGTGATAATAATATATAGGTATTTTTTAAACTTTTACTTTTATATTGAGACGTGTCTTCTTACGCTCGCAGTAATCATCAACTTAGTCGCGACATTCTATCCACCTCCATACCATTCTGTAATCCTTTTTACATCCTGGTGAAAATTCTTTCTCTGTTCATTGCTAACAGCTCCTAAGGTTCGAAGGGATAAAAAGAGAAATGAATGAATTTTTGACGACAGTCTACATCCCATCTTTGATGTGACACAGAGAGCCTTTCAGACAGGCCTTTTATCACAGCCTTCAGTGAGGCCTTTTACCATAACCTTCTGTGACGCCTGTAATCATTATAAGAATAATGTCATAAACAACCATATCAAAATCTCGATCTCAAACCAGAGAGTTCCCTGTAGTATGAGTACTAAAGCAAGGCATTTCACTCTGGATCACTACCTAGACCACCCAGACCATAACCAATTTGGAAAAGTGAAATTCTACCGGGAATGGAACACAAGACCTGCTCATCCAATACCCACATTGCAAGCCGTTGGGCTACCGAGGTCGTCTCGTAATCGTTGTAGTAATTACTGCATTCACGCCACAATGTCGGTTACTATGAAAGGTATTAATGTTCTATTTCTGTTCTGCAACGACAAGAGAATAAATATAGTGTGATAGTCAAAACTGTTACGATATCCGGGACTTATTTTGATACACAATACGTCTAAAATATAGAAAATTGGAATTTCGTAATTCGGATACTGACGCTGATTTAATCTATTTACAGAAAACGTGAACAATGTCCGTCCTTACAGAATCTATTTACAAGAAAAAGCTTTTGATTTTCTTTGGTATTGTAATAAAATCATTGCATTCGAGCGTCATGTCGGTTTCCGGTATAATAAAAATGAAAATAGTACTTATTCATTTTAAAAAAACCGTTTTTATTTACAATTGCAGATACCGCTGCCTGAAATGCTTCAACTTCGACATGTGCCAGCGCTGTTTCTTCAACGGGCGTAAGGCCAAGAACCACAAGCTCACACATCCCATGCAGGAGTACTGCACAGCTGTGAGTGCACCATCAACGATAGTTATCAAACACTACATTTTCGCAGGAGACGATAAAAACTATTCTAATTTTTCGCTTGAAAGGTACCACCTCCTTTCACTTTCTAAGAGTACTCTTCTCGTGCAAATTTTGTAGTGCAAGCTACTCTACAAATGGTTTCTTTAGGTGCCCTTTGGATTTCTTTAGTAATAACCAATGACCTACCAATAAATGGACGTCGGGTTCGTGCTAAAAAGTGTCCGCACCTGTAGGGCGTTAAAATCGCATACAGAGCGACAATCGCGCAATAGTCTTCGTTTGTTCGAGTGACACCGCGGTTGTTAATGATGCAGTACCAATATAAACAGTACAAATAATAACTTGTAAATATTACTGCAGTAAAGTGTGAAAACAGGAGTTTGTATCATATTTTCACTAAACAAATATATTGTGTTATCATAGTTGTCATTTAAAAGTGTTATTTTGTACAGTTTTATAGTATTTGATTTGTATATAACTGAATTGTAAATGTAAATTACGAAAGCACACGAAAGAATGAAATAGCTAACTGTCCTTTTTCTACTCATTGCATGCGCAAAAGATGGAAAGAGACCCGTTACGTCAGTCTCAAGAAGCTTATATAAACTTCTTGATCATTTTCAATTGTTCGAACCACCACAAGCGATTGAAATATTTAGAACAAAGAAACTGTAGAGTTGCTTTGATTTTAATCCTATTTTTAAAATGATTTTTTTATTAAACGTTAGCAATAACTAACAAAATATTGTCGTACTCGTTTTACGGCATGGGATTACCTATCAGAAGTCAGAAAATACATTTGCCCGAAATAACATTAGCTCGAATTTTCATAATGTGTTTTTACGAAGATTACAAAACAAAAGCTAATTATGTCTATGTAAATAGCATCAAAATAACTCGAAAGCGTAACGGTTTTGTTATAAATCGGAATTACGAATATTTGAGTTTACGTTTAGTTAGAATATCGGTACATTTCTTATAGAACACGCTTATTTTCACATTTGTAGTAATAATTGTATTTATGTATCTGCCCAACTCTTTATTATACCTTTAAGTGAATTTGTACAAAATTCGACGTAATAATATATATAAAAAAATTAATTGATATTTACGAGAAAGGCCATTTCATTACTCTTGTGTTCAAGAAATTTTCAGTCGAAGCTAAATATGGTGCATGTTGTTAAGTTTCCAGTAGAAGCTGAATGTGGTGTTTTGGGCCCTTAAATAAGCAAATTTAGGCAGTACTGCAATGACGTTACAATTTAAATTAAATATTTTAGTTTTTTATATTTCGTTACATCTCGCTACATTTTTGTATAGGTTAACCTCGGACATTTTTTTCTTTTTGTATTAGACCCGATGTCCATTTGTTGGTAGGTCAATGGTAATAACTAAATACTTTTTTAGATTATCTTCACTTACTTTAAAGACGAAGTATCATTTGTTATGTTTGCACGTATAGAAGATCTTCAATATCGTCAATGGTATGGCATACAAGAAATTAATTAAATCGAGTTGTAATAGCAATTCGCGATCACTTTTTTTTAATAAGACAGCAAAACATTTTCGGAAAAAAGAGGCGCGTTCTTCTTGTTTTTCCAATGCAAAAACTCTTCCTGATGTATTTATTTCTGTATTTCTCAGGAATATGTTCTCAATAACTGTTTGGGCAGTTTCTTTTAATTCCTGCAGCGTCACAAAATCTTTATATCACTCGACTAAATTTTTAGTAAAATTAATAAAGTAAGACACAAATTAACTTTTCACTTGACTCCTTTTTTAATTATATTGATCAGAAAAGGCAAGAGGCCAATATCATTGGCGAACTTGGAGTAAAAACTTTTTGTCGTTTGACATACAAATAACATGGATACAGACTAACTAAATAAAAAAAACGCAAGTTAGAACTGTAATTCCGTTCGATCGCACATCTTATTAAGAGTGCACGTGTTTAACGGAATTCCGATCGCTGGCTATTCACGTGAACTGTGCATTTATTTGCATTCGAACTAATCCAAGATCGCCTGGAGTATTCACCTGCGATAAGCGATTATGAGTTTTAGTAGTGATGGCGGATAGTTTAATTTTGGATAGCAATGACGTGATGGAAGCATATGAAGAAATTACAGAGTCCGGAGAAAATAACAATAGCCCTATAGAAATACAACACTTTTTGAATTCGGACATTGATAGCTCTAAAACCGTAGACGCCAATCGTAATAAGAGAGGACGAGACGAAGATCTAAATGATGAGGAAGAGTGGCAAGTAGTGACGGGGAAGAAGACGAAGAAGAAATCTTTGGAAGATATACAATTAAGTGTTACGAGTAAAGAAAAATTCCCGAAACAGTTTGCTTTGGCCAAATTAATGAAAGCAAATAATATTAGTGGAATTATGAGAATTAAATTTATCAACCCTTATAAGCTTTTTATCAACTTTCGTTCGGAGGAATGTGCACAAACGTTCGCAGAATGTGAAGAATTTAAGAGATTAGGATGGAGGGCACAAAAGACATGGGAAGTGGGAATTTCCTACGGGTTACTGAGGGACATCGATGTAGATTTGAAAGAAGAAGAACTTATGAATATAATCAAAAGCACCTCCGAAGTGGTGTCGATTAAACGCCTTAACAGACGAAGTGAGAACGGATGGCTACCATGTGAGTCTGTACGTATTGGTTTCCTTGGCTCTAACCTACCGTCATATATTTACCTATACGATCTCAGAGTAAAAGTCGATAAATATGTATTTCCTGTCACTCAATGTACCCATTGCTGGAGATTCGGTCACGTTAAGAACTTGTGTCCCTCGACAAAACCGATATGCCCGAAATGTTCGGAACGTCATGAAAATTGTGATACTATGTCATTTAAATGCGCTAACTGCGGAGGTAAACACATGGCCATAGCGAAAATATGTCACACCTATATCAAAGAAAAGAAAATACGTCAGTTAATGTCAGAGTTCAATGTGACGTACCGAAAAGCCGTAACTATGTATGTCCCTCCTCGCTCACCTTCTCCTACACGGAGCGATAAACCGGAGCAAATTCCAACGAAAAACTTGTTTTATGGCCTATCTATTCATCAAGCAAAACAAGATACGAACGCGTCATTGTTTCCTACACCCACACAGGCACGTACCTATGCCGATGCAGCTGCATTGTCTACGTCCGCACACAACAAGTCGCCAATACTTTGTTTACGTAATAAAAAGAAAAACAAGGTGCTTAACTCCCCTCAACGTAAAAACAATGCACGGAAGGTTCAAAATACTTCGGGCGAAAATATGGTGATTGCAGACTCATCGGAACCGAATTCCGAGTCGGATGAGAATTATTCAACAAATAGTGAAAATAAGCACCAGAGGTTAATGACATTTAAAGAGTTATTCAACGGCTGAAAGAAGTAATCCTAAACCAAAACTGTGATTTGATGAATAAGTGGAAGACAGGGTTCTCTATTATTAAAGACTGGGTTCTAGCATATATTCGCAAGTATATTTCTGATTTTACAATAGTTAAAATGTTTTCATCATTGTTTAATGGATAAATCTTTTACAAAATTATTTAATATTAATATATGTCAATGGAATGCACGTAGTTTGCGGAATAAATTAACTTTGTTTGAGCAATTTTTGATCCAAGATAAAATACATATAGCGGCTATAAATGAAACGTGGCTTGACCCAGAGTATACATTAAATCTAAATAATTATATTATTTACAGACAGGACAGAGAAATAAGTTATCGTTCGGGTGGTGGGGGTGTGGCACTTTTAATTCATCGTTCTATCAAATCAGAACAAATGCAAATTGTTCATCATAATTCGGGGATAGAAATTATCTCTGCCAGGCTTTTTAACTGTGGTCAGATAGAAAATATTATCTGTGTATATTGTTCAAGCGAAGTGCGCACTAATCAGAGTGACTGGGAGAAAATATTTTCAGTGGCTAAAGAAAAAACAATCATCCTGGGGGATTTTAATGGGTTACACGTTAGTTGGTCACACAAAAACAATTACAGGGGTAAACAAATTTTTGACTGCCTTTTAGAAAGCAATTACATGATATTGAATGATGGTTCAACAACTAGATTCCAACTAGTAGAAGGGGTTCTTAGAGAATCCTCTCCTGATTTATCCATGGTATCAAGTGACCTACTACCCCTTGTGAACTGGATTGTAACCAAAGAATCGCTGGAAAGTGATCATTTAATCTTGAAGATGTCTGTCCTAGTGAAGCTAAACGTTATTATTCAAAAGAAAAGAAATTTCAAAAATGCAGACTGGCTAAAATATTCTGAATATTTAAAAAAAGCTTTTACCAACATTACTCAAATAGAAGATAATCAGTCTGCTTATGATGTATTCATTAAAACGCTTAATGAGGCGGCCGATTTGTACATTCCTTTAATTAAATATTGTCAATTTCCTGAAAATAATTTTAAACGTAAACCTTTTTGGAACCCAGAACTCTCAAAATCAGTAGCTTTACGCAGGTTAGCTTTAGCAAATTTTAGAGGCAACCCTACACCTGGTAATCATGATTTTCTGCTTGACAAGATAAGAGAATCCCAACGACTCGTGCGCATTGCAAAAAGGCAAGGTTGGCAGAGCTTTTGCGATTCTATTGATATCAAAACATCATCTGGGCAGATGTGGGATAAAATGCGTTGGTTCAAGGGTCGATATATCCCTAAGACTCAAATTGACGAAAATACAGCAACTAGTTTACTGCGTAACATCTGCCCTGATTACGTCAGCTCACCATACCCTCATTTTAGACCTACAGAGTCTTGTATTGAAATTCCTATTACCTTACAGGAACTAACGAATAGTATTAAATCTAAGGATACGGCCCCGGGCCATGATGACATTTCATATTCTATGATCAGGAACTTACCCGATATTGGTAAATTATACTTATTGAAACTATATAATCGTTTTCTGGAATCAGGGTTTGTTCCATCACAATGGAGGGATATTAGGGTTATACCAATACCGAAGCCTGGTCGTATTTCTCAAGATGCTTCGTCCCTACGGCCAATTTCGCTAATTTCCTGTATATGCAAAATCTTTCATGGGATCATAGGCAAAAGATTGGAGTGGCTATTAGAAAAGAGGAATGTTTTTTCGGAACTGACTTTTGGCTTCAGGAAATCCAAATCCTGCTTAGATAATCTTAGTCTACTCGTTTCTGATATTCAAATCGGATTTGCTAATAATCGTCCTACACTTGGCTGCTTTGTAGACATAGACAATGCATACAATAATGTTGATCTTGGGCCACTTCTAACCATATTAGATAGACTTGATGTTGGGGCTAAAACATGCCGCTATCTTTGGAACTTTTTAAAAGAAAGGAAAATTCATATTAAGTTTGATAATGGCGTTGTAACTAGGTACTGTAGTAGAGGACTAGCACAGGGTGATCCGATATCCCCTCTGTTGTTTAATATAGTCTCAGTTGATATCTGCAGGCAAATTAAAAACAAGGTACAAATTATGCAATACGCCGACGACTTTGCGTTATATACCTCAAATGGAGACATTTCTCATGGTCTATTTGAATTGCAGGATGCTATTAATTTGCTATCACAACTCTTAGGTAATTTAGGTCTAAGCCTGTCCCCTGCGAAAAGTAAATTATGTGTTTTCAAGAAGAGTCCCTTTAGGGGATATTTAGAGCTAAAAATTAATGGGACAATAATAGAAGTAGTGGAAAATGTTAAATATCTGGGGTTATGGCTTGACCGCGGGCTTCGCTGGGGCAAACACATTAATGAAATCTATTCAAAATGCTCCAAATTTTTGAATATTTTAAAAGTTTTAGCTGGTTCGGGTTGGGGAGTCCACCCTATACATTTAAGAAGGATTTATATTGCTAGCTTGCGAAGTCGAGTGGATTATGCTAGTTTTCTTTATGATGTGTCGTGTAACTCTCACCTTAAAAAAATTAATTTTATACAAAATACAAGTATGCGAATTATAGGAGGATTCATTAGAAGCACTCCTATTCACGTTATGGAAAGTGAGCTATCACTACCACCTCTTCACGTACGTAGACATTTTTTGGCGAGTAAATTTTCTTTTAAAAGCAATTCTTTAAATTCAAACCCAGTAGTATCCTCAATTAATAAATTAACTTTATTATGCACGAAGAAATTATGGAATAGAAAAAAGACACCCTTATTGGTAGAAGTAAGTAAGTCGTTCCAGAACGTGCCTTCGTTTACTAGCAGTCTCCTAGAAATGTTCTCTCTTAACATATGGGTTAGTTATATTAATGTACCACTAGTTGTCAAACCTAACATTCCAATTTTAGATAAACCTAAACGTTTTTACAATGCAGATAATATAGCAAGTTCGTTTATTCATCTGTGTTCTGTTGAATATGATGGATTTTATAGGTTGTTTACCGATGGATCGAAAGATCAGAATTGTGCGGGAGCGGCGTTCTATGATCCTCAGTTACAAATTCATGCTAAATTTAAAATTTCCTCGGCACTGTCCATTATGCACATTGAGCTATTAGCTATTGCGGAAGCGTTATCTTACGTTAAATCTTTATCTATTGATAAGTGTGTTTTGTTTACAGATTCCAAGAGCGCTTTATTTCATTTGGCTCGATGTACCTCGAATTTTCGAGGATTCCCGGTAGCCTATACTATACTTAATATAATATTTGAATTGCACGCCCATTCAAAAATTATAGCCTTGCAATGGATTCCATCTCATTGTGGCATAGTGGATAATGAAAAGGTAGATTGTCTGGCGAAGGTGGCTTGTACTGATGGTGATACCCTCCCGTGTCTCCCGTTTTATAGTGAATGTTTGGGTGTTGTAAAAAAGAATTCTTACAATATGTGGAAGGAGTTTTTTGATGAAAGGTCGAAAACAGCAGGCATTTGGTATAAGACCATCCAACCCGAACCGTTGAATTCTCCTTGGATCAATAATTGCTTAAATAGAAATGATTTAGTATTAGCATTACGCCTTCGGTCCGGACACATTCCATTAAATAAGTTTGCGTATATGATGAAGAAAACAGAATCACCAAACTGTGCTGTATGTGACTTAAAAGAGGACGTATATCATATACTGATGGAGTGTGGACGAAACGATTCTTTTAGATTTGATGTAGCTGCTATGTGTGACCAGTTTAGACAAGTTGGCGGATGCAACAGCGTCTTGGCCTTTCCCCTATCAAGGGAAGCCAAGATGCTATATAGATTGGTGGAGAGAGGCTTGAAGTTAAGGCAATTATAAGCTGCTTCAATTCTCTCTTTACTTTATAATATAAATATATGTATAGAGCGGCGTAGTCGCTTATTGTGACAAAGCTCTTTAAATAAAGAAAAAAAAAAAAAAAAAAAAAACTAATTCGTCGCCCGCATTTTAGTACGACAGAAATGGCGTGCTCTATGAGTCATGTTTAGAAGAGCCGCTTTCCGAGTAGGTGTAGACAGTATAAAGAATAAATCCAGTGTAATTACAAAGTATATTATGCAAAATACGAATGAAACCCTGTAGCTGCGATTGAGGGTAGTCAACTTTCGTTCGGCTGGTCTGCAAGGCCAGGTCTGTATGGAACTTTGGCATTCAGTCCTTTTAATAATTTTACAAACTTCAAATTTGAATTCAATAGTTTTGTTGTAATTCATTGTTTTCGTGTCCGGGAGTCTGTTCTTTCTTTGATGGCAAGAAATCCAACTTTATCGTATCGTAATTCGCATGATGTGAATCGTGTGGTGATGCGATCTCACTCTAACCAATAGTTCGGTCTATCAGCACGACCGGCCGACCGAGCGTGCTCCGAATGTCGCCGAACCGACCGAGCGAGAACGAGTAGCGCTGCATGAATGAAGTATTCGGCACGCCGGGTTTTGTCTGTTTTTTTACATTTACATTTTATTGAAATTAAAGATGTTTTGCACTATATTAGGGTGCATATTATACCTTGCTCGAATAGGCTCCACGGTTCAATACGTCGTTGACACTCGTTCTACATCAATGCGTATTTATTATTTTAGCTTTAGACACTTAAAATAAAGAATTTGATTAGTCAGCAACCACGAGAGTATTTATACTAATAGTGGCGACTGTACATAGAGCCTCTTGGCAGGTAATCCATGTATTATAATATACATATGCAAACTGATATATGATTACAATGTATGTTATTCATCTGATGAAACCTTCCTGATTTGCGCAAGTCACGATTGACGCCCGCAAATATTTCTGAACTATATGACGACACTGTTGGGCATTATGTTATTTTTCAGTGGCATTAACTAGAGTAGTAATATAATCTATTTCAGTAGGGTTTATTCTCAAGACCGCTAAATTAGCGATGGGTTATGTTGAATTGTGTAGCTTATTCACGAACCAAAGTCCAATGACTTTGTTAACACTATAAGCGTTCTTGATCTGAGTCTTTGTACTGACACTGCACGCACTGTAGACTTTCTCCGTAATTACGTGCAGCAGCATTATCTAACTACTACGATTTGAAAAACGGTAGGAAATTTGCGTATATTTACATTTTTTTTGGTGCCACAATGTTGCTTTTACCAAAATGACCCCGAGCACAAAAAGTTCCAAAAATGTCTTACAAAACGTCCATAAACCTATTCCGAGAATAAGACATAATACCTGTGTATTCTGAAATATGTATAAATTACAATCAGCGGTTATAAATATATCACGTTGTAAAGTGCACTCTTGTCTTTTCCCCCAAGATTGTATATGGCTTCGCGCAGACGAAAAATCAAATTATTAGTTTTTTTTATTTTTATTCAAGGGAAGAAACGCAGTCTCAATTGCAGGCAATATAAAATATTGATGATAAATAATAAACAGGACGTAATACTAAAATTGTTGTTGTGGTTACGACAGACGACATCCGGGGAAGACGTCCGTGACTTCACGCGCGCGCTGCGCAACAAATTCAAGTCTGCACGCTACTTTAAGAAGCACCCCCGAGTCGGATATCTGCCTGTGCAGACTGTGCTTGAAGGTAAGTACACCAGCTTATGGGCTTGGTGATACGTTACAGGGGTCTTACGATCACCATTTTTGGCGAGTGGACGCCACATTGCAGTGACGCAGGAACTTTATATAGGGCGAGGTTGTTGTATGACCCTCTTCACATGAAGCCAAGTGTGAAGTTAAAATAATGAATATGACCGTAGTGTGGACGGTTTACTTGCGTATTTGCCTATTTGGCTCCTTTGATATGCGTCAAGAAAACGACCATCGCGCGGTAACGCGAGTTTGGTGTTTGTTGTATTTGTCGAATAGGCAAACACTTAATCACATTTATGCTATCTACACCATGGTGATTGTTTGTTAAATATATCAAATACGCGAACACAAATAACCATGTGAAGTGTCATCATAAAATGAAGATGTTGCATGTATTGTACCAGGCGACGCCTTGGAGTCTCCAGCACCGTCACCGCAACACGGCGCCGGAGGGGGCGCGGGGGTGGCGGGGGGTGCGGGCGCCGCGGCTCTGGGCGGCCCCGACGACATGCACTCGCGCCTTGAGCTCTACGCTTCGCGACTCGCGCAGGTTGAACTGGGCGCCAAGTCCGGAGACACTCCTGACAGGTAACAGTCTAAAAATCTACATAGTCTAAAAGAACAACACATTTTCGAGATTGTGGTACAGCTTGAGTCGCTTCCGGAACGCTGAACGTCAGTTTGATGTAAAACGTTACAGTACATGCAAAGTTAGCACCAAGCTACGCCGTTTAAAGTAAATACATTGGTGTTTGTCTGGCATATTCGTTTATTCTATAGCATCTATAACAAACTTTTAACAAACGCGTCTCGAACACCAGTCCAGTTAATAAATAGTGTCCACTAGGCTGTAATAACATTGCATTATTGTGTATTTGAAACATAATGTTAATTAATATGTGTCATCATTATATCAGTCGGAAGACGTCCACGGCTGAACATAGGTCTCCCCCAAAGATTTCCAGACTAGCCGGTTAGACGTGATCTGCAACCATCGGTTACCAGCCGCATTTACCAGCTCACCCGTCCATCTAGTAGGGGACCGTCCCACTGAACGTCTTCCGATTCGTTGTCTCCGTTCGAGAACCTTTCTGCTCCAACGGCAGTCAGGTTGTCTACTAGCTATGTGCCTTGCCCACTGCCACTTCAATTTGCTAATCCTTTGAGCCGTGTTGGTGACTTTCGTTCTTCTACGGATTTCGCCATTTGTTATTCGATCTCGTAGAAAAATGCGGAGCATTGCTCGCCATAGACACGACTTCCAAAACTATTTACTTTAATTAGTTATATGTGTAGTTATGCGTTTCTTTTGTCATAAAAATATGTTATTTTAAATGGTATAATAATTATGGTGTTAGTTTTAGTAGATCTTGTGTAAATAAGTTGTCACGGAAGTGAATAAACTTGTTAACTATAATAGTTCGTTGAGTAACTTTGAGCTTTTTTATGAGGCCCATAGTAAGCGACCACGTCTCAGAGCCGTAGGTCATCGCTGGCAACACGCATTGCTCGAAGACTTTTGTAAAAAATAAGTATACAATATTTTATTTTGTTACACTTGCTTGCAGCGACGAAGAACACCAGCTGATTGCGCAATACTGCGCGTCGCTGAACGGCGCCGGTGGCGACGGAGACGAGGCGCCGCGCTCACCTGTGCAGGTGGTTTCTATCATCCATCGTGAGCAGCGCCATGAGCTCGAGGCCATGATCAGGTACTACTCGCATTTTTTTATGATTCTAAGTGTCGGACAGCACGGTGAGCGACACGCCTATCCACAAATCCATTGCAGCTGTAATGTCACTCAAAGCTTTATAACAAAAAAAATAGAGGGTTGTCATCTTCTTAAGACATAAAGTTTACCTTTAAAAGACAGCCTGCTACTTACTACTCGATAGCAGGCACAGGTACGGTAGCTGGGCCCTAACTTACCTGGGCCCTGAAGATAATAAGTACTCCGAATATTATGGGTAGTAGCTTTTATAATTATTTTCGAAGCAGACAAATGAGACGTCATCCAGGTACGAATCTAACTAGACAACTAGACAGGCATTCGCAGTAGAGTTAGGAATTTAAGATAATCATGACTATAGACGAATATTATCTAATTAACGCGTCTCGCGGTTGCAGGGAGCTAGAGGAAGAGAATGCCAGCCTGCAGGCCGAATACGAGCGGCTGAAGGCGCGCCAAACGCCCGGCTCAACTCCAGATGAACAGCACGCCGTTGCCGAGGCGCGTGCGCTGCCGCTCGACCAGGTACAACCACTTGCAGCTCTCCGGTGCTTTATTGACTCTAATTGTATCGTAGCAAGTTGACAGCGCATCACAGAACGCGGGGTGAAAACTCGTATAACTTACTTCAACATCGAACAACACAAAGTTTTGGTGCGGTACAACAGATATTTAGCTTAGCGAATGTTTATGTAAGCAGGCAAGGCGAAGGATGGTATTTTGTAGCTTATTACAAATAATACAAGAGCATTTGACACTAATAAGTGGCCGCGCGTCCGATTGTGTTTAAAACAAATGTCTCTTTTGAGATTACAAATCAAATAGTGAAATTCGTTGCCTCTGCGTTCAGGGAACTACATAGGGAATTATTCCATCGGCAAATTTACTCGCCACCTGTACCATACAGTACTTCGTACATATTGCGTTCTCCCCCAATTGCCCGTACCTTTATTCTAGGTTAAGGTCCATGATAATGTGTAATGTTCTAACAATGTGTTGATGAATCTTGTATTAATTAATAAAGGTGAGATGCATTGCACTTGCAGGACATGATGGCCGAAGCACGGCTGCTGCGTCAGCACAAGGGGCGTCTGGAGGCGCGCATGCAGATTCTCGAGGAGCACAACCGCCAACTGGAAGCGCAACTGCAGCGCTTACGCAAGTTGCTCGAGGAGGTCACTATGATTTTATTTCTCTTATTTTCTTTTACTATTAATTGCGGAAAGATCGAAACAATGGTTTCATTTGACAGACCGACATTAATAGCGCTGCATTTTGCATGGGTCTCGAAATATGACCTTCGTAGAAAGTGGTACTAATGTTTTTATAACCATCCCTTTTATACCAACTTCTTTTTAAGTATCGAAGTTCCACAAAAAATCAATTTGATTTCTTGTATCTATTTCCATCTGTGCACAACTGATCTTTGTACATCTGGCGCTGTGTATGAATGTACTAAGTTTAGTACCAAACGATGCTGTGATGAAGCATATGTTGAGAAAGTTGTTGTCACCCAAAGGGTCCTACTGTATGTTCTTTGCTCATAGGAAGCGTATCATTTCACTCACACTTAGAAACTCATTCGAAATAATTCTTACTGCCTCGATGGAACGTGTTTTGAGGTAAATTATAAACTGGAGACATATGAAATTCAGAAAATTAAAAATGAATGAAAAAAATTTAAAAAATAATTTGTTCGATATTTCACAGGCTCCTGTGAGCCTTTTGTTGGCCAGTTTGTTGGGTCAGAGCCGTTTCTAACCCAACTTACTGGGTATTGGTTGTTACTATTGTTAGTAAATAAAAGCACGTGTTCGTGCATGCGTACGTGCGTGTTTCTATCATCATGTAGAATGTATCATCAATAGAATGTATATACATATAATGTAGTTAAGACACTAATGGTCGTATTCTAGAACTCTATCTAATGCTCAAGTCAGGATTTCTGGCAACACAAGCACTAGAAATACGACCCTAATGGCAGGGTCTGGAGTATGATTTCGAGTGCTTTAAACCATACTCAAATCCTGACTTGAGCATTGAGTAGAGTTCTAGAATACGACCCTAAATGAACCGCTTCGACTTGCAAATTGTTACTTGTGTTGTAGCCCAATCAATAACGTCTTGTTTCCTTTTTGTGGTTGCAGCCAGCGCAGGCGTCGCCACCTGCGGGACGCACAGGCACGCTGCAAACACGCTCGGTGACCGCCTCACAGCTCGCCACCGACTCGCCCGCCAAGCTGCTCAACGGCGCCTACCACGACCCGCAAACCAGTCAGTATCGAAACGTTTACGCCTCCCCTTATCTTTCACTTTTTATACGTTATTTCAATACAGGGTGTAACTAAAAGGTAACCTAACCGCATTTCAGTTGATCGACCTAATAAGATAAGAAACAATTTTAGTGGATAAAAATAAAAAGTTGATTCCCTGTACAACCTGGTGAAATTGCACTGATGATTCAAAAAAAGATTATAGGAAAAGGCAAAGCTATGTAATAATTGACAGAAATAAAAGTAATCTCATAGAAAAACATAAGCGATTATAAATTTTGAAAAATGTTCATTTCAATATTGTTCAAATTATCGTGACGCGTCAAGTAAAAAATTGTATGAATTAAAAGCCATTGGTTGCTAGTGCAAATATTTGACACGATTAGAATTCCGTTTTCAATATACTGAATGGCTCTTGCGCCTTGTGACTTCCTGAATAATGTTATTTGGTGTCTATTACATTGTTACCCCGAGCTATTTTCCTGATATATTGCATACCTGAACGTAGAGCAGCATGTTGGTTAGGGAAAGAACGTAACTTCCGTCTCTGTATTGTTGTACTTATAATCTCCCGAGGCCCGCGTACTATTTTTAGAAGAAAGTCATGAATTTGGACCCGAATGGAAACCAAAATTGCACCAATGACCGAATCAACTGAGTGTAATGGAAACTAAAAAATCATGGGTGGCTTTACGTACACCACGAAATGATTTTGTTCTGATATTAGTACAACGATCTAGCTTTTCTTCTTAAGGGTCTCGGGAGGATGTTGATTCAATCTCCCTAAAGGCTGATGTTTTGGTGTCTGTTATATCCTCAAGCTACTTAGAATATTCTGTAAATGACATAAATAAACTTGGGGCCGCATGTTAGCTAGGTTTGTGTTAATTGTAAAAACGGTCCGCCATTTTGACGTTAGCGTGTGCACAAGATGGCGGACGCAACTGGGAGGAGCGCGGGCTGTTGGAGCGACCGCCGCCGCCGCCGCACGCCGTGCATTCGCTCATGCACTGCGCAGGTTAGACGCCGGTTCCGCACTTCGTTTGCAGCCTAGGGACTAATCTAGCGAAACCATTTCAGGATAATCTTCTTCCGTGTTTAGTTGTTCGACAGTTGCTCACCAATCGCGATTTGAATTCAAATCCCGAAATAATTATTGATTGGTGCTACGAAATAGTGTCAGTCGAGTTAAAGGCGATATCAAGGATCATTTTTGTACGCCGCCTTATTTCAGCTAGATTCGTCCCTAAGATTAAGCCGCTTTGTTTGCAGCCGTTTTTTGTTCCCACTCATCGCACACACGACGTCTGGAACAGCGCGGTCGCTAATCGTTCTGATAGGTCAATTAGTCAACTTTACTGCGTATGAGTGCAATTTCTTATATTATGTTGTTGTGAAAATAAGTGCTAAGTATGTTTCGGGCTCATTTTATAGTTTTATGGCGTAATAAAACTCAAATATGCAAAGAACAAGTAGCGACTGCAGCGTCCGCACGTCGTGCGAACGCACCTCTCCTCGCTCGCTGATCGCGTTGGTTTTAAGTTAGTGAGGCTGTTAGTCGTAGCAACGAATAGATGTGTATATTGTGTACCAGATGCTGATGAGAAACGGGGAGATACTTGGCATATTTTAAAAAATCGTTTCCAAAAATATTAGAATATTGTGACTTTTTTATATGGTACACGTGCTAAATGTCATATTTACTTGCAAGTTAAAGGTACGTTTATTGTATGGCGTTTTGCGAGTTTACAATTTATAACATTATGTTATGCACATTGCAATTATAGTGCATAAAGATTGTTAATACAGGGTGTGAAAAGTGCTAGTTTTATTATAATGACCGGTCAAACATTTTTCCTTTTTTTGATGTTGTGTCCTGAGTTTCTGGTAGTCCTATACCATTGCAACGCTCATAAGAGGGCTCTGTTAAAGTGTTAAACAGTATCACCTCATTCACTCTCGTGTGATATTACGATGGTAACTGATAACGCAGTGGACATGATGGTCTTGTTGGTTTCTCTCATCTCATTAAGTCGGAATGTCTGTTTGTATTGTTTCTTAGTTTTTAACGTTTGGTTGTCTGTCGTTAGTTTATTTTTGGCTTGTTTATGGTTGTTTGTGCATGGTATTTCTGCATGGCGTTGTTGTTGTGTTGCGTTTGAAAGCGAACGAAAAACTCATTGATTGATTGTTTTCTGTTTAACGCAACCACAGCCGGACGAATTTCTTAAGGTAACGTAACGTAAGTAATTAAAGGTACGCGTGTAAAACTCTGAAATATCGTGCTGCTTCATATAACGTAATGATTACTTGTTGCCAAAAAATCTTGTTTCTTTAGTGTTACCTGTTACTTACGAAACAAAATAAAAAAATACATTAATAGTTAATTTATTATTCAATTCCGTTAATAATCCATTTCTTGACTTATTTATAATCTCAATTGTGTTGTGACGCATCGTTTCCAGCACACCTGCAACCGTACTAACTTCAACGCTTTAATTTCCAGATGACCTAGGTCGCGCAGTCGAAGAGCTAGTGACGGTGATGACAGAAGAGCAGCAGCAGCCTTCGCACGCGCCTCCACAATATACGAACGGCAAATCTGGCAAAGACGAAAAGTAGCGTCGGCGATATTCAGCGAGCTTGGTGCTGCGGTTTATTCCCGTAGAGTCGAGTCCCGCTGCGTCGACTCGTGAGGGTGGTTTAATTTTTACTTCGAGTCTACAATTTTTTCTCAAGTACTCCTACTCTATATAACGACCCTTTGAACTAGACATGATTTGGTGCAGCGGGACGCGGCATTACGGGAATAAATCGGTGCTGCGCGGATGCGGCCTCGGTTAATAGTGATCGGCGGCCGCGTCTAGCGCCCTTTTATAACCTTTTTACTCCCGCTCTGGAAACAGTGTCGTCCTTTCAGACCAGTATCTTTACACGGGCGTTTGTGTCGCGGATAGCATCAGTCGCGGCAGTTATAAGTGTTGCCGTGTTAATGTTTTTGAGTATTTCAACGAGGCATTAACCGCTCGCGTGAAGAGCCCTTCGCCCCTGCTACAATGGGACCGCGCTCACTAGCACGGATCGACTCGGTTCACCAAGTTGCCTACAGCCAATCGCAGCAGCGTAGTTACGCCTGATGAACGCGACAGAACGACTTCCATTCGTTACTTTAAAAAAAGTTATGCCAAATGGAACTGTCCCTGTAACGAGTCGGTCCAACTTCACTTCTCTACAACATTCCACAGCATTTTCTACTAACTTTCGACTCATCCTTAACAACGCACGCATTGCGCCGCCGCCCAGCTTGTTCTTTGACTCTGCGATTGCCTCGAGTGACATTTTTGTATGGGATGACATATGATGAAGCTGAGATGCTTGAGAAGGCGCCCGTCTCTCATAGAAAAATGCCAACGAAAAAAAATCAAAGTTACGGAATAAACGCGGCTCTGCGCGAGCGCACAGTGCACACCTTATTATACATAAGCTCTAACATTCCACTGATCGCCAACTACCGCTCGGCGCCACGACGATCGTATGCAACGCTTATTGTATAGATAAGGGCCCGCCATTGTTGCAGTACGAATCGTGTTTGAGTCGTTCCTCGCACCTGTTCTCCCCCGCTTGCGTGTTCGGTCCGCGACACTGTTGCCGGAGCGCACTTTCCAACGAAAAAGACACTGTAACGAGCATTTATATTTTAAAATGAAATTTTTCAAAACTTTTATCGTTTAAGTACATATCTCGTTAGTACAATCTCCATTATTGTAAACCAATTATACTATCATATCACTTTGTAAATTCCCATATCATTTTGCTGTGAACGAACTGGCGTTTTGTATATAATACAGCACCGGACGGCCCGCGCGCGGCTCGTTTCGTGGCATCACTGTTGTGAGGGATAAGGCAGCTTACACACACGGGGCTTGAGAGCTTATAGGAACGCATGCTAGCTACAACCGTTTCGACGACCGGCTTTACCACAGACGGGCAGCTATATTTATTGGAACTACGTTTTACTGCGAATCCGCAATTGGACTTGGCCTATGTTTTAGAGATCTTGATGTTATTTAGATAGATGTCTCCATGGAACATTCAAATCATCATGTATGCCACGACTCCGTGGCCGTAGCTCGTAATGGATTCGTTAACCGTTCGCAAGTAGTTGTAGTCGTAGCCAACTCAGTATGAACCGTGTTATCTTCATGTTGTGTATGTTACATATATCAAGTTATCGAATGTATCGTTAGATGAAAACATGTAATCGAACTGCTTTCGCGCCCTAGTAGTCTCTTGACAGTCTCCTTGTTTCCGTCTATGCAGCAGTAGTGTACTTGTTACTCATATTGTAGCGATCGCAGGCGCATTCTCTTCCCCTCTCACTATACTCTGAGCCGCCACACGCAATTATACTTATACCATATAATGATGTGACAGTATATGTTCACTAGATATTCCACGATATATACATGTGTCTATGTATTAGTAACAATTGTCTACCCTTTTAGATAAGATATATATTGGAGAGATGACTTTTATACGAACGTTAAGTAATCTGTTGACGCTAACTGTACTGTAAGCACTTCCCTTAATCATATCATGGTTTATTATCATATCGTTTTATTAGTTTGGCCGCGGGCGAGCAGCAATGTTGCGTTTGTTCTAACCCAATTTCATATATTACGTGGTTGTTGTGGGCTCGCGGCCGGTATGGTATATGTTATTATTACTAATTTGGCTAATATAGTATATAAGAGAAAAAAAGCACAATTTATTATTATTTTAACGAAAATTACTTATAATATGATCACTAATGTATCGTTAATAATTTTATTGTATTCGTTTATCGGTAAATATTAACGCGGGTGGGTTTGTTTGGAGGTAATCCTTTGTATCGACAGATAGGATGGCATATATATAACTACTTCCGCATTTATTTCATTATGTCTATGTTTGGGCGATGTTTTAGATGGTAATTAATCCAAATAAACATTCGGCATAGTCAATGGCGTTTCATTTCCCCCTCCGCTCATAGTCCCTGCCCCCCTGCGCTCTGCGTTCATCCAGCAACACCGAGAGCTCCCTTCGAAACAATGACACATACGAGCGAATATGAAAAGAAGAAGAAAAACCATAAAACGCCCGGAATTAGATGGTTTACTTTTTATATTTCAAATCACCAATATTTTAAGATATTCAACTATATTATTACATGGCTACAAAGGATAACAAGGAAGCTTACTATACTCTGCCAATTGCCAAATAATTTAGAAAATATTCTAAAATCGTACTTGACAGATCCAGTATCTCCCATTTATTATTTACAAAAATTTTTGGAGTCAATTGTTGTCCATTAAAGAGGCTTTTTATTAGTTACTTGTTTGGACGATATTTCGTGTATCGGCAACTTACAGAAGGGCTGTTTTAAATACATCACAGAAGTAGTAACCTCACTCAATAACTTCGGTTTTGAAACAAAAAAGTGAATTATTACCAAACCAACAAACTTTCTTTTTTGGATTTGAGTTAAAATCGCGGTGTGCCTTATTCCAGCGTGACCACAGTCGAGTTTCAAAAAGTCGCTATTTAGTCGGTTCTAGTCGCAAAAAAACTAGATTTAGTCGGTCCTACGTTCAAAAGTTATATGGGTGTTTAGCTGTCCACTCTGGAATAAGCTTATTCCAGCGGCACCATTTCTCAATTTCGATAACCACAACACCTAGCTTTGATCTGATTGCACCCAGAAAAAGTGAAATACTCAGTTCTAGAAGTCAATGGTTCTAGTCGCAAAATTTTAGAATTAGTCGCTCCTCTGTTTAGAAGATATTGGATATTCAATTATTTTCATTGATATGTACATTTACGTAGAAAAATCGTACACATAATGGAAAATGTATGTCTATACTCCGTCCAACCATTTATTTCACTTTTGACAGCTCGAATTCTAATCAATTAGTGATGTCCTAATGCGTTTACGTTGGTTTCCGATTAGATTTTTTTATAACAATCGATTTCATTTATGAAGAAGCTTAAATTGTGAATGTGAGCGGGTTAAAAAAAAAAGACATTGCCTGATTGGAATCGTGATGTTGCGTTTGACAATTTGTGTACTCAAGAATTAATACATAATTAATGTTAATTAGGATTCAAGTGAAGATTCCCGTTCACATGGAGAAGAATCCGACGATTCATTATAGTAAACAATACAAATTTATTATAATTGGTTATAATTTATTTCGGTTCTTTATTTAGGTTTATTATTTATTTTATTCTATTATACAGGTACAGGGTCAAGAGCACGTCAAGCCTGACTTAAATGCAACTCTATGCCGCTTACTTCTTATGCGTCTATGGTTGCACAATGATTCTTTATCAATAATTACGGAACTTCGGAGGCTTGCTTGTTATGTCAAAAATTAAATAAATGGACGCAGTATAAGGAAGATTACCGCTCCAAATGTTCTTTGTGAAATCACGATACTATCGTGCTCGGGGTGAACAATTTTGAATAAATAAATATTTTAAATATCTACTGAATTTTTAGAGTCACATTTAACCGTAACACAAATTGTAGTTGAAAATGGTTAGCCAGAGAAAAGTCGCTATTTAGTTGGTTCTAGACGAAAGTCAAAAAACTAGATTTAGTCGGTCCGCCGATCAAAAGTTATAAGGTGTTTTACTGTCCAAGCTGGAATAAGCTTATTCCAGCGGCACCATTTCTCAATCTCGAGAACCACAACACCTAGCTTAGATCTGATTATACTAAAAAAAGTCGTGATTTAGTCGGTTCTAATCGTATAAAACTAGATTTAATCGTTACACCGTTTTGAAGTTATTAACGTGTTTTACTAACCACGCTGAAATAAGCTTATTCCGGCGGCACCATTTTTGAATCTCGAGAACCACAGCTATCTAGCTTGAGTCTGATTGCACCCAGAAAAAGTAGTGAATTAGTCGGTTCTAGTCGCAAAATTATTATTCGCCCCTTTGTTTAGAAGACACAACAGATTTATTATTTTAAGGTTATACCTGTGCCAGTCTCGGAGCTGGCGTACAAATTTTGGCAATATACGGGATTTGTTACTTATTTAAAAAAAAATACAAACTATTTGAAGGTTTTAATAATGTTTAGTTTCATTTTAGTTTTTAAGGAAAATACTAAAAAATATGCAGTTATTTTTCCATAACGGCATTAGGATTTATCGATTGTCATGATATTTATTAGTGTATGTAAGTCGTGTTGGGCTCCTGGTTTACACAAGACCAACGAGTTACGAGGCGCGTGGAGTACAGTTGCGTACGACTATGTATCAGAATAATGATTGAATGACTTAATTAAATAAACTATGACTACCATAATTTATAGCGCCAGTCATTTTCAACTACAATTTGATGACTCTAAAAATTCAGTAGACATTTAAAATATTTATTTATTACACTCTATCAATTCTAAATTATTTTAATAATTACGAACACAATATACAGAAAAATATGGAGAGACAACGCAAAAAAGACGTTAAAAGGAAGGAGAAAAAAGAAGACACTTAATTTCATACCACTCCGCCGTCGAGTGCTTCGTTTATACGTGTAAAAGTTGGTAGAGCAACATGCAATAGACGAAGACTTGTCGCCGAAAATAGTTATCTGAAAATAAGAATTGAAAATTGAAACTTGAAAACGTCACATTTAAGCTACTGCTCGTTCACTACGCTGACCTCCCTGAGAAGAACGAGCAAGAAATTCTAGGGATTGCTCTTTTCAAATAAACTTAAATGCTACGGAATAGACTTTGAATCAAATTTGTTGTGGATTCTGGAGCCGTGTCGTCTTTCTATACATCTTTATCTAACACGTATCTTCAATTTTGTAATACGATTTTTCCATCAAAATATTTTTAATGTAGTTTTTAAACTTAGGAAATGATAAACTTAATATATGCTCCGGAATCTTATTGTAAAAACGTATACAGTTCCCCATAAAAGAGTCGTTTACCTTGGTTAAACGAAATCGTGGTACCATGAGTTTGGACTTAGCTCTAAGGTTAATATTAGGGATATCTTCTTTCTTATTGAAATTATGTATATTTTTACGGGCATACAAAATATTTGAGTAAATCTACTGTGATGCCACAGTCATGATACCAGTCTCGTTAAACTTTTCTCTGAGAGAAACCCGAGAGCCTAGACGGCACGGTACGGTAACGGTATTCTGTAGCATTTAAGTTTGAAAGGGTTGTAACCCTAACAACCCTGATGAGGATCACGGCAGTAAAACAGGAAACTTCCGGTCCACAAATTTATTTAACGTGAAGTAAAAGGTAAAGTAATGAAAAAAAAACCCTTATCGGGTTGTATTATGTTGAATTACGGATAGACTGTTATTCGCTTATTATGGTCGATACATGATTTACATTGATTGTATCATGATTAAACTTGAAAAGAATAAAAAAATTAGACAATTTGATTTAGTAGTATCTGCTATCGCGGTCAAGCAGGCAGTGACCGTCGAAAGAAATAAAATCAGAATGCGAAGGAAAATGGAACAATTCAAAAAATGTAAGGATGTCACACCGTCACAAGTTTATTTGAAAAGAGCAATCCCTAGAGTTTCTTGCTCGTTCTTCTCAGCGTATTGAACAAGCAGTATTTTAAAAAATTACATTTTCAAGTGTAATAATTGTACCTATGGAATAAATGATTATTTCACTTTGACTATATAATCCCGAGGCATAAAATCAAAAAACAAATTCGATTCTCGAATGATTCCTCATAACTTTACAAAAAGCCTTTTGTAAATAAGACTGAAGTACGTATTTCATATGAGACATTTCGAAAACCGCCATTTTGGATATTAATCGCGGAAGTTGATTACAGAAACACTTGTCTGTGTGCCATTCACACTAATAATGATTTTATTATTCGAGCGCTTTACAATACTAAAACGATCCCCTACGTGTCTGCCTCTGTACCTATTGACCAAATCATTATGTTACGAAACTGGCTTAGCATTTAATTGTTCGGAAAGACGTTGCGCGGACTATAAAGATAAAAAAATTCAATATAACAAAATTTGTTATTTGCTTGCATTGTCGGTTAGAGGTGGTATGTTACAATGCTACAATGCCCTGCGGGTCCAGTACAATAACGTTTTCAGGGTTCTGTTGAGGCTGCCGCGGTACTGTAGAGCTTCAGTCATGTTCACAGATGCGAACGTAGATGACTTCTACGCAAAAAGATCGCATCAGTGTTGCATAGCAGAACGTTTCGATTCGGTCATTCCTGGTCGATATATCGATCTACATGATAGAAAATCTGTAGTTCGATAGATCGACCTCTACCAACTAACTAATCCTTTATGCGCAGTCATTGTTTCGAGATATACACACTCCTTGTTTGCTTACAATTAAATTTTAAATTAGATAATTAAATTATACCTGTATTAAAAATATATTATGATTATTATTATTATTATTATTGTTATTATCTTAGAATAATAACGCATAGAATGATAGTTTCATATCAAACGAACTGTCATTTGTTTACTGTTTTAGGCTAGTAGGTTAATTTTCTGTTTTAGTGAATATTTATATAAAAATACAAGTTGAAACGCGTTACTTCCTTGTGGAATGTGATGTTAGTGTCTATTTTATGTTTGTCTGACGTATTTTTACACTCATTTGCCGCACATTTCGTCAATTTTAGCTAAAATTCTTGAGCTGTTCGCGGTGCAAGTTGACCTTGAGCACTGACGGCCCGCCCGCTCGTGTAGGCCCTTTTGGCGCGCTTCAATTTGCCTCACTTAGCGTGTGCGGACTAGGTTTCTATGCGTTATTATTCTAAGGTTATTACTATAAAGACATTGTATATCATTAAATTCATATTTTTTGTTTTTTAGGGCACATGTTACTAAAACAATTCTTAAAGTTTTGTAACTAATATGCTATGGACTTATTTGTCTGAAATAAATAATTTTTGTTGTTTTTATTTTGTTTGTTTTTGTAACTGTTGTTATAAAAGGAGAAGAAAAAAATGCAAGAAATCTGTAAAAGAGAAAGTAGTGACTGCTAAGAAAAATCTTTTGGCAATACTAAACTCTAATTTACCGACCTATATGAAGCATGTTGCTTATGTCGTAGATCAATCAAATGCCTTTCAAACTATCAAACAAAGATTAGCGCCCCAAGATGGACTCCTCCAAAGAGATTTTTCCGAAAACTACAAGTGTATGCATGCCCAGCTCGAAAATACAGTTGTGTTTACATACCGCTGTTTATTATAGCACCCAATCAAAACCTCCGAATAATTATATCGCAAATACTTCGTTGTGTACCGTGTCAGCAAATATCAGACATGATCCTGTTATGATGTGTACACTTACAAACTTTGATACATAGAAATCAAAAACTATCGCCAAATTTAAAAACTTAACACGTTTTAAGTGATGGGCCCTCTACTCGGTATCGAAATAAATCCATGTTCCACTTTGTAGCAACATACCTTAGCTAGAAGTTTAATGTCAATTCCATCACTTGGCATTATAGCGAGAGGAGACATGGAAAAGGTGCACCGCATGGCGTAAGTGATTGCGACAGATCTGCGACAACTGTGTTGTGAGATCCAAGACGTTTCTAGTTTGGATGAGATGATGTTATGCTTGGATAAGTGTTGTAGGGGCATAAAAGTCTATAGAATAAATGATACCAAATTGGTCAACCGTGATTGGTACCATATACGCTTTCCATCGAATGTCTACTGCGTTGACCCTAGCGGTGCAATCCGTTGGTTTTCTTTTCGGTTACTAATTATTACAAAAAAAACTTTAATTCACAAATGCCACAACGTAGTTTGAAGCAGAACGAAAGAACTCAATGAAACTCGTGTAATATCTACCACAGCTAACAAAGAAAGATAAGGGTGATTATGAAGGGACTGAAATAAACAATAGGTAATGGGATTCTATGGACCAAACAGGGAAGTTTGACCGTTGTAAAATTTAAAAAACTATGCTTTTCTTTCTTTCCTTCTTTTGTTCTCATACGTGTAGGAGATGATTTTTATATTTAAACCATTTTGACCATTTGTGACATTTAGTCCTGGTTTTATTTAAATAAATTAAAAGTGATATAATAATTTCAATGCGTCCTTTCATCTAATACCATCCACTACGTAATTGGATACATTTAGTCAGGGTACGTTCCGCAGTACCCCAGGGGTCCATGTTAGGACCACTACTGTGGAATCTGGGGTACGATTGGGTGCTGAGGGGCGCGCTGCTCCCCCGGACGGCGGTCATCGCGTACGCCGATGGCACAGTAGCGGCGGACATGGTGGTCCGCCGAATACAACTGCTGGGGCTCGAGGTCGCCGTGCCGAAGATGGATGTGGCCGTCTTCACACCCTAGAGGTGTGCAGCCGGTGGGATGAGTAGCGCCGTACTCTGACGGGGATAATAGGGCGGGAACTCTTGCTGCCGGGCGTGGTTGCCGCCTACTCGGTAGCGAGGAGTCCTGGTGGTGGTGGAGCTGGTGCGCGCGGACGCGGCGGACGCGCACCCGCTTCGGCGCAGACGTACGGGGAGAAGGCGAAGGCAGTTCGTTGCTCGCCTGATCCCCTAGTGAGGCCAGCGGGCTCTGGGCAGAGACTCCGGAGCCTGCATTGCACGCCCTCACTCGTCTGGGGTGCGGGACGGAGGACAACTGACCTGCCCCTCCGTTGGCGCGGGAGCCCTGGCGCAAGGCAGGGCGGCCGGGCGGCGTCGTGGTGAATGTGCATCGACCCCACAGCGTCGATTCAACCGCCGGGACGTAAATCCGGGAGGGTTTTAGTGGGGTAGGCCCTCCAGTCTGGAGGCAGAGTCCCCACATAACCCCTAAGTCTCCCTGGGCTCAGGGGTATCTATAAAGATTTACCCCCCGTAAAAAAAAGAAAAAAAGGGTACGTTCCGCAACTATGGGACACGGAGGGAAACTATTTTAAATATTGTAGACGGGATATTTTGCTTCATGGACATAATATTTTATTTTTAAAGTTGCTCGCCGCATCTGAGAATCGAACGTATAAAGTTTTTTTTATGATATCGAACGAACGAGTCAAATTATAAGGACTAATTCCTTATAAGTAACATAGCACCTTAATTCAAAGAAACATCATGAAATTTTACATTTGTTTACGATTTATCTATTTTATCTGTCTATCTTGTTTGGGGACAATGAATTGTAACGTGTTTTACTTTCGATTTTTGTTTACTTTAGAAGTTTAATAGCATTGCAATATCATTCCATATTAATTTACTAATGAGTACAAACGTACCCACTTGAGGAACTACTTCCTTGCAGAGTTTGCTAGAAATGATATTTGAACATTTGATAAAGTAATTGTGAATACCGTAGATAGGTTGGGCGTTTAAAGTTTGTTTTGTTTGTCGGTTTTTCTAATAATTACATTAAAAAAAAGCTTGTGGAATTACATATATTTAGTAACTCCAATAAACCTGATTTCTCCCCTAATTTGCTACCCTTAGAGGTGGAATATTTTCTTTAAATTTCAATGGGAATAATACAGCAATAACCGGCTGCACATATGAATAAAGACGTGACACGAAGACCTGATACAGATGATGTTAATGTCACAGTCGTCTAATTGAGAGCACGTGATGCAAGCCGACCTTTTCAACCCCGACGCAAAAAGAGGGAAGTTATAAGTTATATGCTTTTGTGTGTGTTGTATCTGTGTGTCAGTACGACATGGTGCTAGATTCCACGCAAATTTAAGATATACGATTCTTTTATGGGGAACTGTACACGTTTTTTGCAACAAGATTCCCGAGAATATATTAAGATTATTATTTCCAAAGTTTAAAACTTACATTATATATTTTAATTGAAAAGTCATATTACAAAATTGAAGAGTATATGTGTTAGATAAAGATGTACGGAAAGACAACAAGAGTCTAGATTCCACACAATTATGATTCAAAGTATGTTTACTCCATAGCATTTAAGTTTATTTGAAAAAAGCAATCCCTAGAATTTGTTGCTCGCTCTTGTCAGGGAGGTAGTGAACGAGCAGTAGCTTAAAAAATGACATTTTCAAGTGTAAAAATTGTACCTATGGATAAATGATTATTTGAGTTTGACTTTGAAAGTGTATTCTTTACTTAAGTTTATTTCAAAAGAGCTACTCCTAGAGTTTATTGCACTTTCTTGTCAGGAAGTCAACATAGCAAATGAACAGGAGCTTAAAAAATTACGTTTTCAGTGGTACATTTTATTTTAGCTACGGAATAAATGAGCTGTTTGTTTTTTTTTTGTTGTAAGGTTGTTCAAAGGTCAGCAACTTTTTTCCCAGTGGGTTTCAGACGGGATCTCAGTCATGAAATGAATATTCATTTTACTTACACTTGTTAGTAGTGAGTTGCTTACTACGGACAAGTGGAAGTCTTAGTAAGTAACTTGTAAGTAGTGGATCAACCTGACATTTGATACACTATGGAAATCGTAAGACATATAACAATATGGTAACTTTCATCTGATGCTGCAACCTGCACACTCTGCAGATTAATTCAAGTACGATAAAATTATCGTATTTGTCCTCATTTAATTGGTCTCCACGAGTGCTTGAGTTACAGATGGTGACTTTATTGACATTTTAGAGTACACTGTTTGTATAGGTTAAACAACAATAGGTATTAACAATTTAATTTCATTTTATTGAACGTCACAATGTTTGACCACCATGTTATTCAATTGTTTTTGTGAAATTACTCCACTAGTTTTGTTGTAATTATTAATACAAAGCTCGAACACTCAGAAAAAATTCCTTCGATCCGACAAACTGCAACAAGCACATAGAAATATTCGTAAGGTCCGCTAGTTCATCCCGTGGCTTAGTTGCCATAGCATCTGGCACGGTTTGCTGGAAGACGTCGGTTCGAATCCAGCCGGATCGAAGGAAATTTTTCGTAGTGTTCATCTTTGTATTAATATTTTTTTTTATTTATTCATTTTGCATTTGATTTCACAGAAGGAAGAGGCACTTAAGCTTGGACTTTTATAATAATAATAAGATTAATGAGACGCATTGATCGCGGCAGGTACCCGCGATGCACGTAGGAACCACGTACCTTCGGGAACATGCTGGCCCAAGGACGGCGATTGCGTGTAAGGGCCATTATTCAATCGAGGCGAGCGGGCGACCCCAACGCGGTAGTACCACCTCGTTATGGAGACCAGGAATTATCGGCAGGGACAGGACACCACTTCACATACAAATTAGCTATCTGGAAAACTGTAAAAATGGCTTTAACAGCAAGTACGATAAAGAGCATGACGTGACGTACGTCATGGAGGTTGGGTGAAAAATAAAAAAGCGTCAAGATTTATTTATTATGTTTTTTGCTGTGCCTAATGAGGCAAGTAGATGCATTGTATCTTAGGTACTTAGTAGTTCCTATATGAAGATAAGTACTGGTTGACACTTTTGATAGCTGGTCAGCACCTTTTTTTTTAACATATAATAGACACACGCTTGGTCACAATCTCACCTGATGTTAAGCGACGATGGGACGCGTGTGCCTAAAAAAATGCCTATTCACTCTAACCTTGAATATAGCCCCAAATAATACTTTACGGGAACTACAGATGCTGCGTAGAGCATTCCATTCCTTTGCCGTACGCATCAGAAAGGAGGAAGCAAAGCGCTTAGTGCGAATAGGTGGAATATCAACGACGTAAGAATGGAGTGCTCCGGACCTTCTAGTCGACCGAAGGAGGAACGGTGAGGGTGGAACTAAATTGAAAAGTTCCTCCTCCCCGATTTTCTATCGGCAGGCTAAAAATTATTGTTAATAAACCTCTTTGCTTTTCGCTCCAGCGAGTCCAAGGCAGCTAACTGGTAATGGGCAGAGCCGTCCCAAAAGTGGCAGCAGTACTCCATCCACGATCGAACTTGTGCTTTATACAGATTTAAAAGCTGTCCAGGTGTGAAGTAACGCCTGACTTTGTAAAGTACGCCTAGTTTTCTGGCAGCAGTTTTTGCCAAGCACTCGATGTTGAGGTTGGATGATAAGTGCAGACCAAGTAGCTCAAGGTGGTCCCTTATCGGCACGGTTACATCTGGGAAAGTCGGTGTAGGGGACTCCGTTTTGACGTGAAAAGACACGCCTGCGTTTTAGCCGCATTAAACCTGGCCCTGTTAGCATCTCCCCAGTCGGAAGCCGCTTTCAGACTCAGGTCCAACCGGACATCAACAACAGGCATCTCAACAACTAAGCTACGTTTATCCGTATGAGATATCTTCACATTCTCCTGCTCTACAACTATTAGATGTGAATCTTTTTTCATACTAAATCTTTTTAAACATATAGAGTGAAATTGTATAATATTGAGATAGTCCTCAGGAATCTTTGCGTGATCACGAATTATGTTTGAGCAATAGTATTGTTAACTCTTTTTGACTTTTATCAATTTATTGACTTAAAAGTTCAAGAGATTTAGTTTTTGAACACCACCACCACCATTTCATTTTTTTAAATTAATTTATAATTATTAATACAAAGATCGAACACTCAGAAAAAACACTCAGAAAAAATTCCTTCGATCTGATTAATGCTTAGTTGGTATAGCGTCTGGCACGGTATGCAAGAAGACGTCGGTTCGATTCCGACCGGATCGAAGGATTTTTTTCTGAGTGTTCGATCTTTGTATTAATAATTATAACAAACTAGTGGAGTAATTTCACAAAAAATAATTGAATATCAATTCAATAAAAATTTAATTGAGTTAATTTAGTTTTTTTTGACAATAAGTTGTAATGTTACACAATAAGGTGTATTGTAATACTCATTAAATTAGTTTTAACGAGGTTTATAGTAATTAATTATTTATGTACTTGGTACTTGGTGCAATTTTTTATGTAACTCGTGTAAATAAAATTTCACCTAGTATTAAATATCACTACCACAAGACCGGTCATTCTTTGGGAGAGGCCTTAACCTAGCAGTTGTCGTCTTTTGGTTGAGATGATGATGTGATGATGACGATGATACCAGTACTTCGAATATCCATCGAGTCCAAGTGGACCTGCTTGTCACTTTCCAGAGGTGACGTGCTCGTGACCAGGAGCTAGTTTTGGCTAGCAGCCAAGAAACAAAGAATTCATAATTTCCTTTGTTCCGAGTGCGAGTACCTACCTACCTGGGCGCCGCGGCGGATCGGTGGCTGCACCCTTGCAATCGGAGCCTGCGCTTTGCATCCCGCTAGCTCCATCGATCTGTCTGGAACGCAACGGCTCACTTCCTGTGCACTAGACTAGTTAAAAACAGTTCAACGTTTTTGATTAAATTCTACTTTTATCACAGAAAGTCTAAAAACTATTCAAACTCATGCAGGTCGAAGCGTTGACGGCATGCCAGTTGGCGGAATACGATAACTTTTAAAAAGTGTTAGCTTAAAAATATTACAATTTCGTTGTTTAAAAACATTAAACACTAAATCCGTCATTTTATAAGTCGCCATACAATGTTTCTCATTTTAAATACCTATACTTAAAAGTTATGGCAAATTTTCACAACCTGCAAAACTGCACAAAGTTGCAACGTTGCGTTTCTCGTGAGGTAGATCACAGTCGTTATGACGCAAGCGTAGACTCCCTAGGTCACTATAAAAGGCTAGATTCCCCCTGCCTCCTCGCAGTTTCAGGAGCGACCGCCCATTGCAACACTGTGCCTTATATTGTGATAAAGTGTTTTATTCTTTGTTTGCAATTTTTTGTTCCTAACCGCTTATTTAGGTGTCGTGATCATTGAAAACCTCGAGCGCAAAACCGGTTGGACAAAGACTTTGACGCAGCCAGTGGACGGTCGCCCTGGAATTGCGCGTCGACTGCAGAGGCCGTGGCGCGGCGTAATCCGGCGTGACCATCAACTTTATTCCCCGCCCACCACGTCTCTCTGCACACGACGACTTCTTGTATATACTGTATATGACATAATAGACGAAGAAGGAAATCTACAAGGAAACGAAAACAAAATCAAATTCAGCAGGTCTGCTGCATCGTTTGAAACTCCTGTACGTTTATGTACAGTATAGAATAAGTTATGATAAGCGCAATATTGTGCGCAACCGACAACCGACTTTGGAGTATCAGGTAAGTTTCTTAGATGTTTTGACGTAATTTATTGTCTGTCTTTATTTACCTTTCCTTTACTGTATTATTTTTGCCTGGTGAATTTTATTTTAACCGTGTTATATTGCGTTATGTAGTATGAAATGCACTGCGATCCATTTTAGTGATTTAAGCTTTTTGGGCGTTTTCATGTGCGTGCACGCACTTAAATGTGTGTTCGTTGTTCGTTTGTCGTGTTGAGGTCCCGGGCAAATCGATAGAGCTAAGCCCCGTTCTGCGCATGTACGGACGATCCCCCTTGACCCCCTCCCCCACCCTTCGCTTCAAGTAGCCTGTCCTGGCTATCCGACGCCATTTTGTGTAACGAAAATTTTGTCAGTTTATATTTAAAGGGACCCAAAATGGCTTATAGATCTTGCGGAATGAACCTGGCCTAAATAACCCCTAACTTTTGCTACGATGGAGCATTCGTTTAATGTGTGCCGTAGTCTTCGCTTGAACTTGCAACGGCTGCATACTTGTTCAGTAGGCATTAAGCAGCAGCCATTTTGAACTTACGAAATCAGTAAAGTACCTACACGCGTTTCGCGCAGGCGTACAAAGGCGTACCTTTCGCGCAGGTGTAGAAGTGCAAACAACAATGGCTGCCTTTCAACCGTCATTTTTAAATATTTTTACTGTATCGACCCAATGTGAAGCGTGAATTTTCTTTATCTTGATAATTAATAACCTCTGCAGGTTGCCGTCACCAAAATCTACCCGTATACTAACATAACAATTTAACTTGGTTTAAAACTCAAAGTTGGATTTTCTTAAATTCTTTCCTTTTATTATCACCGTCATTTCAGCCGAGAGACGTCCACTGCTGCACATAGGCTAAAGATCTTCCCTTTTGTTTCAACGATTATAAAGTACAAAATAAGGCTTCACGGTGTGTTTTATGCACCTTCCAGTTGCTCTTCCTATTTATTACTTCTACGCTCTTCAACCGGGGCATTGTCTGAACTTCTGAAAACATGAATGCAACGGGGTAGTTTACAAACCATTAAATACCATAAGATGTTGTCCCTATTCATAAGGCATGTCATGGTTACCCGCTCCTCGCAATCAAAAGCGAAATTACTCTGTGATGTTTACCACACGGTTCTGGCCCACCGGCGGCTGCGCGCGGCTGCATCATGACCCACATCACGCTTGAGTTTCTGCAGCAAATATTGAAAGACGATTATCCCGGGGTTGATATACAAGAGTTCGAGGTATCATTTCTTCTAAATTATCTTCGCGCAGTGCTTTCAGTTCTAGTGCAGCGACACTTTTGTGTTTCTGCCATTTTGGATAATGCGAGATTTGTTTGTTAGGATTTCACATTTACAATAAAATTTTCTTCACTAGACACTTTTGCAATTTTAAATCCTGCTATAAAATGAGTACAAGTTCAACACTGCTTGTGCTATACCTACAACAGCTAACGGCTGCGAGTGTCAACGCAGTGAACGAAGGGCGCCTACTTGCACTGCGGTTGTTTGTTTCTATGTTGTTCTATCGTTCTAATACGTAAAATATAATTATACAAAATCACGATAATTTATCATTGTGTTCATTATTTTTTAGGGCGCTCCAGGAACCAATCGTGGAGATAACTATACATCGATGGTGTATCGGATCACCTTGAAAGGTATTCGAAGACACACCGAGCCCGACACTCCTTGTGAATATAAACACGAAGAGCCTTGGTTAGGTTCTATCATCTACAAATGTCTTCCTGAAAGTATTTTACGTAGGGAAGCGTTTAAAAGTGACGAGTTGTTCTGCAACGAAGTCGCTTTCTATAACAAAATATGGCCTGCGCTTTCGGAATTCCAACAAAAATGGAACTTGAAGTCACCGTTCAAGTCCATACCGAAATGCTACCTAGCGCAGAACGACCTAGTGATTTTAAAAGATCTAAAACAGTTGGGATTTGTTATGCCTGATCGACGCAAGGGTCTGAGCATTGAACAATGCTACTTCGTGTTAAAGCATTTGTCACAGTTCCACGCACTGTCGTTAGCGATGAAGAGCGACAACCCTGAAGGATTCTACGAACTGTTAAATATACAGGATGGAATCTCTGAAGGTAAGATGCATATTCAATTGCCTGTTTTTTTGGTTACATTTACCCAACTAATTACATATCTTGTATGAACTAACATGTTACTTTTTATTTCAGTGTTCTTCGCAGCGGAGAATCAAGAATATTACCGGACTTACTATCGTGAAGCCACACGCAACGCTATTGCAATGGTAGAACAGGAACTCGAGGGTTGCGAGAATAAACACACGTACCTCGAGAAGTTCAGGCAGTTTTGCGACGAGGACAACTTCTTCCAGACCATGGTGGAGTTGGTAACACCTAAAGAGTCTCTCGCAGTAATAAACCACGGTGACTGCTGGACGAACAATCTACTATTCCGTTACGTCGACGGTGATATAGCCGAGGTACGCTGGTCAGAACAAATTATATAGTTTTGTTCGTGTGTTCATTATTTCAAAACTTTTTTATTTTTCAGATGTACATAGTAGATTTCCAACTGGTCCGTTACGCATCACCGACTCTTGATCTGGCTTACTTGATGTATCTTTGCCTGACGCGTGAGCAACGAGAGGAACACCTGCCGTCTCTGCTGAAGTACTACTCGGACGAGCTTCATTGTCGGCTCCTCGAAATGAGCGACCAAAAATCCGAGTTTAACCACAGTCTAAGCAGAGACGCGTTGCACAGCATGTTTGTACTTAATGTTCTTTTGAACTTAAGATTTAATGCATAAGGTATCCACGATTATTCATTATTTTCTTGACGCAGGTTGCAAACGGAGTTCAAGCGAAGCAGCCGCTTCGGCCTTGGGATTGCATTAGACATGTACCCCATCATGACATGTGACAGCACAGAAGCTCCTAATCTTTATCAGGCTAAGGTTAGTACAAGCACTTGCCCTCGTCAAATCAGTTAGTTTCACTTTGTTTTTGTTCCGTCTGTACTCATATTGAATGGTGTTGCAGGAAAGCGGTCTAGCGCCTTCACATGACAACGTGAAACCTGTATGGACTTCAAATGCAGTGTGCAGAAAGAAAATGAGTGATTTAGTGCAAGAACTTGTTGACGGTGGCTTGTTATAATATAGTTAAGTATTCCTAAGTAATAAGCGCTTAAGCAGATAGTCATAATTGAGTGTCGTATCCGTGGACAAGATGTAATCGGTGTGAACTGTGAGAGGAGAGAAGTGTAGATTACAGCAAAGTATATCAACAGTCTTCCATTCTTCAAATCAAAACGATCACATATAATCAAATAATATCTACGCTGATCGGGGATACTTGTTTGTATATTACTATATTTAAGATATTATTGTGCTGGGCCGTATCTTATATAGGATACATGGTAGATTAGGATAAACTATTTTCCCGCGGGTGTACTTATAACATTCAGTTGACACGATATTCCACCACCGCCTTTATGGACATGTCTTTTTATGCAGCAAAAATGTCATCCCTTGAGAAAAAATACAGGAGCTGCTTACAGTTTAACAATTTACGGTGACCAGAATCTACGCAATCACTGAGGACTTCAGATCTTGTGTCCCGCAATACAACCATCGAAGGATTTGCGATGCTAAGTATATTCATAACTCCTTAGTACCGCAAACGCCTACAGCGGTAGCCACTGCCCACCAGGTGGTAACGAACTTTCCTTAAACTTATTGCTATTAGTAAGCGCAAGGATGGTTGGTAGCGAGGGAGGGAGGGAGGGTTCACTGCGTGTTTCTGGTCAACGTATAAATTTACACCCGTCGGTCGGTCCAGGACTAAGATTTTTTTCATCTTATGTTTTTCTTTCTCCTTCTCTGATTGTAGACGGAACGATAAGTATTAGATGGAACGATAAGTTTAGTTGTAAGGATTTTAACTTTGTACGTTGAGCTTGGCGATTGTTTTTATTTGTTCAACAATTTTCCGTAATACAACTCTCTACTTCACATTATTATTCTAACTTTTTATTCAAACGTTATAAAATTTGATCCAGTTGCTTTAACATCTACGTCTGTTTCGTAATATTTTGAACTACCTAGTTTTGTTATATTTCGAACATTTAAGCTATCATCTGGAACTGATTTTTCTACTCACGCACAGAAGACACGAAGTCCCAAAGGGCGGAGGCGAGTCTAGCAGACGCGACCAAAAAAATAGAAAAAATAAATAAAAAACATACAAAAAAAAAAACGAATAATAAAACGTGTTGTTAGATTTCGTTAACCGACCCTTTTTTCATATCACTTGGACTTATATAATACATTACCTAGTGTCTAAGCTGTGACACGCAAAGTGAAATCGAATAGTTTAAGTAAATGTATTAGGTTAGAGACCCCAACTTAACTCTAATATTAGACTAAATAATAGAGTTAAGTTTGGATAAACGCCTTGGGTGGGCAAAAAAAATATAAAAAATGAAAATCAAATAAAAAATATAGATGTTGTAACGTGATGTGTTCGTGAGTAGTGGTCATAGGTTTGTTATCACACGTAGTAATAACAAGTCTATGATAGGTACTGAGCGAATTCGCCTTCCGTCTCGAGTTATAGTATTCACCGGGAGACGTAAATGTAGCTCAGTATTGTAGTTTGTAAAGTAGGTATTTATTGTATTTGGTTTACACAAATTAACAAATATAATAAATTTGGTGTCAAAAAATAAACAAAAAACCCAATTTTTGTTTTATTGTTTCCTCTCAGTACAAAAATGTGACTTATAATATACTCTTAGAGTTTGCAAGTAGACTTAGTCATCATGGGTAGCGACGCCTAGATCAACCACTACCTGAAAATGATCACTAGGCTTAGCAAGTTGAGTAAGTAGCGCTGGTGCTGCCGTCTATGGTGTTACAAATACATCTTCACGGTGTGATCAAAATGGACATAATTTGTTGTTCGACGGACAGGCTTATGCCTGTTTTGTCAGCTCCGCCTAGTTTCTTTGTGTATGTTCTAGTTTTTCTATTAAATTTCAGACATTAGGTATGAAATAAAAAAGATTTCTAATCTCGGTGGTAGACTACAGAGTCTTAGTCCTTATGAGCGCTTTGTCCTCGCTCCACCGGTGGTGCCTCCCAAGAATCCGTGTTTCAGCAAGATATGCGGAAGGCGGCGATGAGGGAACTACTGGTAAGCTGAGCTTGTAAGTACCGACGCTAAGCTAAGTCTGATGAAGCTGTTTACAATACGAATTGCGTCCATACAATATTCTTCTAAAAAATTTAACGTAATACGAGTACCTAACACACGTGAATAAGTTTTGTGTATGTAAGCATGCAAAGCGAAAGGGAAACCTAATTAATTAATGTAAATTTTAAATCCACTATTCACTCTATAATACATTTATGATTTTTATGAACAATTTCCCTCCTAGTCTACAAATAACTTCTAGATTTAGTCCCTCTCATTGGTTCTGATTGAAGAGCAGCGCTCTAGGGAACTTGGGCATATGCTGAGTCAGTGCCATTTCACTCGCACATTATTTTTCGTGTTGTATTGAAAGTGTTTATCTATCTATCTAATTTAAAGTTTGCTCTTCACAACCGGACTTGCGAAGCCGGTGAATGAAAATTAAAAGTTCTGAGCGCAACTTGATCAAACAAATCGATGTTTTACTACTTGCTTGTACAGGCACGAGTAGCCGATAAGCATCCTCTTTGTAAATGCACGGTACTTATGTTTTTTTTATCAAGTGACGGGACGAACAAGTCGTGCGCCTGATGGTAAGCGACACGCCTGTCCGTAACAGTTGCAGTGCTACTCAGAGCTTAAATCGCAAAGGGGCACTGCCACCGCGCCCGTCACACTGAAACATAATTTGACTAGTCCCATGTGCCTGTAATTACGCCAAAGTTATAATATATGTAACTACTACTTAGGTAATTAAATCAAATTGTTATTTTTTTTTAATTTATCGAATCATAGGTAAAAAAAGAAAGAACATGTTTTTCTGTGTAGCTGTTTTTATTACACCACAAATTTTTTCTATATATGGTCGATGCAAAGACGCGTTTTGTGGTTTAGGAATGAAGTCATTTCTATTCGAGCAGCTTTAAAAAGTTGAAAAAACTGCATCTATGATTGTACAAAAGATGAAGAAGTGTTCTACTTATGGATCTTCTTCTTGTAGAGTAAATCACAAAAAACCAATAAAAATCAGGTGCTATATTTCTTTAGCCCAGTAAGCAGCCGTCTCTATCTTCGCGGGTGCAGCTGGTGTAACACATAAGTGTGCAAATGGACGTACTTTGTTTGGTGAATCCGTGAGCACAATGGTTTTGAATCGGGTTGATATCCCCATTTCACTATGTCGTCTCTACACCGACCAATATGTGACCTGGCCGTTCAGGGATTTCCATACTGACCACTGCAACTCATGTCCGGGGTACTTTCGGCTGAGGTAATAAAATCAAGAGGAGCAGCGTGTTTGGCTTATCAAAGTTTGCGCCTCGCATCTGTTGGGCTATAGAGGTGGTATGTCGAAGTAAGCTCTTACGGCTTGGTAGTCGTGTGTCAAGCCGAAGAGCTTTTAGAGACCAGAGAATAAGAAGGAGCTCTTACAAAGTTGAAAAATAAGCCGAGACGGTTAATTTTCGATATTCTTCTTAAAGACTGTGTGTGGCTGTTGCAAGTTTTATAAAGTATTCCGTTATTTTTATTATTATTTATTTATAGAGCATTGGCTGTCGTGCCATTAGCTTAAACAGGTAGAAAATAATTATGAAACTCAAATCGTAATAACATTTAAACTTAACATTTCTAAAATGTAAGAACTGAAACCGGACTAAAAGGTTTAAGGGGTAATTTTCGCGGCGATCATTAAGTGACAACGATAGCTATTATATGTCACAATTCGACACCGTTATCCTTGTTTTCCAAAATGTTTAATTATTCTCAATGAAAAAAAAAAAGTTAATGATAACAATACAGTTTTATCAACTACGATTAATATATCACAGGTTAAATTTTGTCATATGCGATATAACGCAGTGCTACCGTGTAAGCTATGTTTTAAACGATACTCACCTTTTATTTTGACCTCTTAGCAAATGAGATAACTACTTGAACAACAAATGGCCGTTACGTTTTTATAACAATTTCGTTTTATCGGTATTAATATTAATCCACATTGACCTCAGTAAATTTAACTTAAAAATTCAATGATGGCTGGATGGGCCCACTGGAACCTACGATTGTCTTGCCTGCTGTTCAGAGAGCGTCAGAGATATATGATGGCTGCTGGCATAAATTAAACTCACTATCGTAGTTTATAGTATATTTATTGTATTTAGTTTAAACAAATAAATACATACAATTCGGTGTTAAAATAAAACTTAAAAAACAATTTTTGTTTTATTTTCCTTCAGCGAAATGAAAATTCGGCATATGACCGCCTTTGTGACACTTCAGATTTTTGATCAAGATTTAGTTGCCGACTATTACGTATAAATCAGATCAGATTTAGCTACGTCTCAAAATCATCTACAACGATCTACACTTATTATTCTAAATATTACACTAATATTAGTTCCGATACAGAAGTTAATGACTGAATTTACTGGTATATTGGTACTACACTACTAAAAAGGCGAAAACTCACGAACAGAGGTATTGCTTACAATCAAATATGATTACATTTTACGCGTTAAACCAAACAATACTTCGAATTATGCCGATAATCCCAAGTGATATTCTCTTGCCTTTAGGCCCTGGTAGGTGCGCAAGACCAGCGGAGGCGCACTTAGCCGTTTTCTATCGAGTTTTCCGTGAGAATCCGCTGAACATCCAGATCTCAAAACTATAAAATATCGTAATTCCAACATGTTCAAAATACCCGTACTATTCGTGGCACATTAATTAATTAATAAAATAAAATAAACAAAGGTATAAATTTCAAAATCGTAATAAATTATGCACGGGACAGATAGTACATTATGTAACAGCACAAAGGCGCATAATATTTCCTATCATCTACGTTACATACAGATCTAGAAAGATATTTAAAATTAATCAGTCATTGGAAACTTCAGATTTGCGATGAGATACTGCGCGCCTGTAATATTCTGAAGATTCCAATAATTTCACTTTTATCAATACTTATCATATTTTAAATTAAAAACTTGAAAATCCACTATATGCCTGTATACACCACGTTTAAGATTAATTTGGCAAACATTGTCTATTGTCTGAAAATAAGAATTGCTGCCAAAGAAGTTCTAACTGAATGTTAATATTTTCCTTTATGTCTTGAATGCATAATAATATCTTTTAATAATATCTTCTGGCAAAGTTTGTTGGTCTCCTTTCTACATGGTATATAGTCATAAAAAATCATACAGTTTACTTGACACTGGTCCGAAAAGGTGGAGGTGTGGGGGCCACGTTCCCACGACCCTTTGAAGCTTGCGTGGGACGCATAAAACCTGAGGTCCGGTTCAACGCCTTTGCTGGTGGACGAGCTGCACCTACTGAGCTACCACTCGATGAAGACCGCGAAGCTGGAGCCCGAGCAACAGGTCTTGGGACCGGACGTGGTGCAGTTCGGACCGGAGCCGGAACCGGAGCACGCTTCACTGTCGACACAGACGCGGCGCTGTTAAGCGAGCTCCTAGAACTGCGCAGTGAAGCTCGCGACGTCGACCGCTCCACCCGTAATGAACTTGCTCTTTTGGGCCCTACACGCTTCGGATCCATAGGCGTTCTCGGAGGAGTCTTACTTTCTTTGGTTGAAACTTTCTTTGGAACATCAGTTTTCGTCGCCTTTGGAATGGGAGAATCGCATTCCACGTTGCACCCTGACGATGCTCCTTGAGACGCGCTTTCGGAGTTCAGACTCTGGGTTTCCTCAAAACCTTCATCGTTCAATTCGTGCTCGCTCTTCACTTTAGAGATACGAGGTAAGGTCGTTCTTTCGACCGTTGGACCTCGATCTGTTTTTCCATTTAGCGACTTTCTATATGCGTTTCTAGACCAAACGCCAGTGGGCGTTTCAGTGGGTGATTTGAGCTCGCGGATGGCCTTCTGCACATCTTCCTGGTTTATAGATGTTTGTCGCCTCATTCTTGAATACGGATGTTTAGTTTCTTTGGTTGGAGTTTTATCTGTACTTTGGCTTTTAAGTCTCTCTTGCCACCGTTTGAGCCTGTTCTCCTTATCGTCTTTGATTTCGTCCATGGGTTTAGTAGAGTTCTCCGGCGTTTCCACGGAATACGAAGATTGGATTTCCAGTTTAGATGGTCTAATAACTTGGTAATCGCAAACTATTTCTGTAGGACTGTCGGGCTTCTTCTCATCCTCGGGAGAGCTATCTGTAGGTCGTTTGTACCTTCTAGTTCTCCGGGCCGCTGAGAATCTATCAAACTGGCCATCTCCTAATATTTCTTGACACAAATCTCTCATCTCGGTAGTGGCCTTCATATTCACCTTGCTCGATAAAGACGGTTGAAATTTCCTGCATGGCTCCCTCTCAGGCGGAGGATTGAACATTTTTCTTTGCACCGGTGGAGTTTCTATATTATCAGAGTCGATCTCCACCCGGTCCTTATCAATACGCGTTTCCTTTTCGTTGGTGACCCTGATATCGGGTACTTTGCGTTTTTCTTCTTCGGAGATTGAGACAAGGACCTGTGGAGATTCTATTTGCTGACGTGACCTCTGTCGCCGAAGACGCCTCATCTCTTCATTCTCTTCGGTCTTCCGCCAAGGGACCCTGTCCTTCGTCTGCGGCTGTACGTCTGTAATATTACCACCCGTTAGTATGTAGCTCTTAATGAATAATCGTAAATTTGTCCATTAAATTATAGTATCAGTTTAACATACTTTCGACCGCCTCGATGGCCTTAACGACGTCGCTGTCAGGCAACACCGCAGGTCGCCATTCCGTACGCCCCTCCGGCAGAGTGTCGAGTGTTGTGCTTCGTTCGCTCTCTGGAATATCGACATTGTGAATATAAGAAATTATCCTTGAAAAACGCTGCTTCAAATGTGATGTTTATTTTTGTATAATCAGACACCAGGTATCCATTAGCTAAATATAGTAATGCATGTACCGGAATCGTTTTCCAAGGAGCGCCTATTCGCTTGTAGTTTTCTCGCTCGCTCCCGTAGTTCGGCGTCTCGTTTTTCCTCTTGGCTGTTGGCACGCAGCCACAGTTCAATCTTCTGTCGCCACTCCCTGGAACGAAGAAAAATAAGAAACCGCCTAGCAGCACTAGTTTTAAGTAATAATAATTCTCAATGAGACAAAAGACAAACATATTTTTAACGTTTTATTATCCTTTCAAGTACCGCCAAATAATTTCACAACCCGATAAATGCCAAAAACAAAATGACGGACGTGGGCGAATCAAAATGGTGGTTCACCCTAATTAAAAATCACGATTTGAGTTATTTTTTGTTGATATAGGTAAGCTATAGGTTTTCGGAATCTATATAAACGTTTGTTGTAGGTGTGTACTTACAAATAGTAAACTATGTTCAACAATAGCATACTTAGGTTTAGTAGGTGGTTCGGGCTGTGGCGCGGGGGACGGTGGGGCTCGGGGGGAGGAAGGACGCTCCCTCTCTCTTTCCCTTTCTCTGTCTCTCTCGCGGTCCGGAATTTCGAGGCGAGCACGGACTGGCGCACGGCGAGACCACGAACGATCTGCGGATAATGCTCCGGTCATATAAATATGTTACATAGACAAAGAGGTTTCAAGGTCCCATTCGCACCAACATTCACAGCGTTAGTCGTCATGGCAAGTGTGGTGACTTGTTGCAACAAAAAGTAACAAATTAAAGGGATGAGCAATATAATAAATAGTGCACAAGTTAGCGCATAACAATTTTAGTCTTTGCCCTGATTTATTCAACTTGCCATGGTTAGCACTTGTATGTTTATTTAGCGGACGTACGTACATTACCAGTTAATTCAAAAACTAAAATCCACTAGGTCCTTACCGAGGCTGCCCCACGCGCTGCGCTCCCGCAAGTCGTTGGCGGCAGGCGAGGAGTGCCGCAGGAACTCCAGTAGACCTTCTTCGTCATCTCCCGGACTGGCGCGGCTGCGACGCCGGAGGCTGCCCGTCGGGGTCACGTCTGCCACCACAATTGCAATAGCTCAGTAGCATCTCATTATCATTTATGATTTTAGTCAAAGATGAAGAGGAAAAACTTAAATGTACCAGGAGACGGCGAGGGGTCGTGCGGGCGGCGCAACGAGCGGCGGCCGAGCCCGTTCTTGATGTCCAGCAGCAATGACTCCATCAGCGATTCGCACTCCGAAACCGGAGTGCTGCACACGCTGCCGCCTGCACACATAAATAAATAAGCCAGTCCATCACATCAATGACTTGATCTTCACACCTAAACAAGTCTATAGTAATGAAATTAGCCAGTAAACCTGATCAAAGCCAATTAACAAGTAAACAAACCCTGAGCAGTTCTGGTTTTGGCAGCAGCGGCGTCTCTGGCGCGGCGGCGCGCAGCTGCCTGCTCCTCGTTGGCACGACGCCGCTCGTTGTCTGCCACGGCCGACCGAAACTTCGTACAGAACGATACGAAGACCTAAAAACACGACACCCAACGTAAGAGTTGTGAACTAAACGGGGAAAATTTTGAACCTATACTGATGAAATCACATACACACCTTAAAGCACTCTTCAAGCTTAAATGCCACAGGATCTTCGCAGAAGAAATCGGCCAGTTGTTTGCGCATGCTTTCCACTTCCTCCATATCCTTATTGAGGGCTGACACCTCTTGCTGGGCAACCTGGTAATGAAATGATATGTATTCAAGGATATTCAACGATTATTTGGAAAATTCTTATTTGAAAAAAGTATATGAACCTGCAGAAAGTCGCCCATCTGCTCTTTGATATCAGGCTGCGTGATAGGAAGCTGGATTTCCTTCTCAAGTACAGTGATGCGATGTTCAAGGGTTTTTATTTCGTTGTGGATTTGCTCGACACTCGCCTTCGCAGCTTCTTCTAGCACCCTCGTGTCATCGGCAAAGTGAATTAGTTCTTTGTTCTTACGTTCGGCTTGCTGCAACAATAAATTGCCTGAAAATTTGAGCATGTAACGCCTAAAGGTTAAAAAATTTTTTGTACTTCAGGCGCGCTATTTGTCATTGTGTATTCGAAGCCTTTCATTAGACAGACCGTTACTAAAATAACGAAACGTTCTCTGTATTTTGGGCTAGAACGTAAGAACACAATGATATGTAACAAATCATGATAAACCATGAAGACGCACCATGGCCACGTAGTGGACGAGAGTAACTCCGGGCTTGTTAGCTCTGATGTCGGAGAGTTTTTGCAGCGAAGAGAGCTTGACGCCCGCCGCGCCACCCGCGTACCCACCCGCGTTCAAGAAGTTGCCCGCGATCAACGTCAGGTACAGAACCTCCTGAAAAAAAATGCATTAAATACGAGTATTTCGTAGTTCTACGTATATTACTGTAGTTAAACGTCAAATAAAATTGGAAGATAAATTTATGTGAATACGTTTTATTTAACTTTATATAAAGACGTTTTTATACGTGATCGCTACATCCGTTGAATATAAAAAACAAACATAAGTAGAAGTGTATTCTGCAACTGATGATAGTAAGTAAGCACCTGTATCGCTCTAGAGGACATGAGGTCGTCGCCAGCCACCAGTATGGCGTTGATGGCACTCTCCAGGTATCCCGCCGTCGACGCCCATTCTTCTTTCAACAACATGCATTCTATACGCAGTTTGTAGCTGGAAAATAAAATAAATAAAAATAAAATAAAATAAAATAGGCTTTATTTGACATGCATAAATTTCAAACAAATCAACAAAAAATTAATAAAATGAAGCATACGAAATAAAAAATAAATAAAAGCATGTCAAAACGGTCCATGACTCAGCCTCTGAGGACTATGTTGATTACATAGCCGTCGGTGTTATTCGGTCATGGCTCGTCATAATATGGAACACCACGTTCAAATAATAATATATATGTTACCTACAAAACAAAAATCTAAATGAAAATAACTGTAGACTTTTAGGCACTAAGTGACTAAAATTTGACATCAATTGATAAAAATGACGATCATGTTAACGTTAGAGCCGAACAGCTCACCGATACCTTTCCAAGATATTTGGAAGAAAATCGTTACTTACTTGGGTAACTGAATTAGTTGCAGCAAGAATTTCTCGGCATTGCCGAGCTTCGTGACGTCACCGGTGAACGCTTTGAGCATTTCACACTCGTCGATTTCGGGAAGGATCTTAAGAAGGCCGCGCAGCTTCTCGGCACCGATATCGTCGTGCGCACCTTCGCGGATCAGCTGGATTATGTCCTCGTTAGAGCTGTCGTGTTAAAAATTTTATTTAGTTTCAGTTTGATAATACTGTTACGACAAGGGGCTATTTGAACACAACACACTTTCGACAGCACAGAATATGTTTTATTATTGATACTATATTATTACACTTTGTATTATCATGGAAAGGTAAAACGACCATGAATGTGAAGAAGTAGGTATGTCGCAATTAATATTTTATTATCAAAATAACTATAATGTTTTAACCGTGGGATCAAACGAATTAAAATATTTTAATTCTGTTGAGAGCACGGTTATTTGATAGCATCAATTGGTTAAAGTCAACGTTGCAAAATAAATAATGGTTAGATTATGTTTCCACTACTTTAGGTCTATTTGGTGAAAGTCACAAGTGCTAACTTGGATAAAGATCTACCTACGATAAAGTCCGTCTTTAGACGTCACAATTAAATTGAATTATGAAACTGGCCACACATAACTAAATTGTAAATATAATATTTTAATTAATATCTCTCGTCTTCTTTGTCATTCTAACCATGGTAGCAGAGCATGGTTTGAACAAGAAATGAAAAACAAGCAAGTCGTAAAAATGAGTACTAATATCGTAACACCAATTTTTGACGGAACGGATTATGTCAATTAGAAAATTCTACAACTGAAATTTCTTCAATTGAAAAAATGCAAGGAAATAGTTATTAGAATAAAAACAGACTAAGATGATGCTACTCGGAGATGAGATGGATGTTCAAGATACAAATTATATATATAGCGCCATTACCAATCGACAGTTAGAATATATTAGCGAGCTAGATTCAGCATAAAAAATTATGTTAAAATATGACGAAAAGTATTTAAAGCAATCTACAGCGTTACAGATTCAATACAGAAACAATTTAGAAAATGTAAAGCTAGTGAAATATTCAGATGGGTCAACGATTTAAAAATGGCCGACGCCATAATGGCGGGAAGTGAAAAATTAAACGATATGATAAAAACGTTGGTAGGAAATTACAGTCATATTGGCAATTTAATAGATGTTCTGCCAGAAAAAGAAAGAACCGAAGAATATTTTAAAAGTAAAATAAGAATGAACAAAATTTAAAGTATAGACGAAGAAGTGCTGGGCACCTCGAACACATGCAAAGTGGCGTCTGAGGACAAACAATGCAGCACCTGCGGAAAAGTTGGGCACGTACAAAGAGACTATTGAAGGCGACAAAGGTTGGAAGCATTACCTACATCTTACTTTCCTGTTTGTAGGAATAGAAACAAAGTCATAATAGACAACGTATTTTATGTAAAGACAGACTTAAAACAAAAGTAACTACAGAGAAATTACCTTTATACAGCTCTTCGCCATTACCCAATCACGAGAATAAGTAGAGAATGACATCCAAGCAGTGAACATTAACATAACTAAAAAGAAAGTTACCAGGCTTAAACAAGCAACGCTCTACAAATTATGGGTACCGCACTAGTATACACTAGTACGTTAGTTACGTACGTTGTTTGTTATGAAATTATAATATCTAAAATATTGTTTGATTATTATTAATTACACTTTGTCGTAACTAAGTTACGACAAACTTTTCGTGGTATTTTACACATAAAAGAACGTAACCAACTTTGTACAGAGACGAGACGAAATGGTTTGGTAGTAGTACAGCATGATTTGTTAAGTAACAACGATAGCGCCAATATATTAAGCGATATTGGTAGAAAATGACACAGATGGCGCTAACATTATTTAAAATTATCTTTGAAAAAAAATTTGCGTCATTCACAAATTGAAATGAAATTGCATTTGTTATGTCAGTTTTAGAATAGTGTCGTCCTTGAAGGATTGAACAAGAACTTTATCTTATTTTGGTATAATTGGTACAATGTATGTATTGTAATGTATTTAAAATCATCTCTATTTTGCTTTAAAATTGATTATCCGTTCGGTTGAACGAAATCTATACTTGAAAAAAATAATATGATGTAAAAAACCTACTGTTTAGTTCACTTTTTAGTCGGCAAAGTCGTAATTTTGGGGGCATTAGCCAGTGAACATTATTATCTGGAAGGGTACGTAAGATCTGAAAAGCTGCTTTTTACAATGGTAAGCGTCCTAAGACAGTCATGACGATGTTGTATTATGTGTTTTTGGTATAGAAATGACCTATTCACGAGAAGTCTTCCTGCCAGAAGAGTTAAAGAAATATTACGTTGTCGACAAAGCTACAAAAACCCTATTTTAAAAGTTTTCTTCAAAAGATTAACTCATTGAACAAAAACAATTGAATATAACACTTAAGCGGAAGTTAGTTAAATTTAATCGCCTGTTTACCGATTATAGTGAAAATCAATCAAAAAACTATGGCCGTTCAATCCCAGTTTTGGTGAAATATTTCCGCGCACTCGAGTTATTTAAAACATGCAATTCAAAAATAAACGTTTTTAACAACGGTATCAGGTTCCTACCTTCGGAATTGTTTCAAGAAGATATTGACGTTGAGACTCCTTTTTCCGTCCAGGAGCGTGATCTCGGATGACTCTTTCCTCGGCTTCCGTTCGCCGGAGTGGCCGCAGATGGGGCTGCGGCCGAGCCGCGGGGAAGACCCGGCGGAGCCGGTCGGCTGTACCTTAAAAGGCATAAAGTCCAGTCAAATCATCTTTATTTCATAAGTAAGCAAATTACACTTGAATCGTCATATTGATTAAACTCACCTACTCATTCGTAAGTAAAGCAAATTCCGTTGAGAAGAATGAACAAGAAACTCTAGTGGTTGTTCATTGTAAATATATATTTGAACATATTTTGTCATTTACAATATTTATTTCAAACATTAAGATGACAAAACCTGCAAGACCTAAACGGGTCACTACCACGGAATTTTGTCATCCATACACGTAGAAGTTGTATAAAATACATTTAGAATACAGTTTTTGTTTCACTGCCTCGTAAATGACAAACTTTGAATAATACCCGGAATCTTATTAAATGATTTTGTGACTTTGTGCAGACGACTGTCAAGAAGAGCTAGTTTATTTTTATTCCTCGTATTAATGTTATGTCTGTCACTATTTTTCATAAATAAATTACTATTCCTTTTAACATAAATTACATTTTCATGAACGTACTATAAACTAGTGTAAAAATGTTAGTCTCTTTAAACTTATCTCTCAAAGACTCTCTGCACTCTGCTGGACAAAGATTCTCGGCATTACCCCAAAACAAAACGCCGTACGTCAATAAACTGTGAAAGTAGCTGAAGTGAAACCAAGTCAGCGGTTTCGACGTCTGAGAGTTTTGGTAATGATCACATACTTAGATCAGCATAGTTCTTTATTATCATTTTCGGATTCGGATTACGTCAGTGCGTACAACTGCCGACTTCGGTATCATCTATTCGGAGGATTTGATGCTGATACAAATGGAAGTACCTCCCTTTACTTTTGAATTTTTTTGGGGAGTGCCTGAACCAAGTATTTATTTCTTACAGATGTGTTGATAGCAATTTATTTCTTATAGAAAGCAAGAAAGGAGAAAATCTCTTCAGTATGTCGGATGCAGGCACCGCGTAGTTGTTTCTAATAATTCGGAGAAACGGACTCGAGTAGCCCTAATGAGAAAGACTGTTACAATATATTTTTGGATTATATTTGTGCATGTTTAGATAACTTTACAAAGCAAATTTAATGAATATTCACATATTAAAATAATATAATAGTTTTTCCGGCTAAGAGCGGTAAATTAAATTTAAAATCCCCTAAATGTCCTTACTTGTTGGCAGAAGAGGCCCTCGATCTCGGACCAGTCTAGCTCGGTCTTTGGCGAGTGTTTGTGGCTGGACGCCACCAGCGACCAGATGTTGTTTCTGCCTATCACCTGCAAATATAATATCGATACAATTCTCATTTTGTGCTTTTTTACATTGTCGTCCTAATTACTTGTACTAATAGTGGAAAAAATATTTGATTTTGTATATGCCTTGCATGTGGAATTAAATAAATGTAAACCTAGAATTACTTTATTATTTGGGATCTTATTCCAGTTGATGGTCTTCATCTTGGTCTTGGGAAGAGGTGTCTCTTGCTGGGGCAACTTCACGTCGGCGGTGGGCGCCGGTGGCGACGGCGGGCAGGGCGAGCAAGGCGCGGGCAGCGCGGGTGGAGGAGGAGGCGGCGGCCCTCGCGGTGGAGGAGGTATTACGGGGTCCGGCGGAGGCGGTGGTGGGACACCTGTCACCATTGTCAAATGTTATAGAGGTCTTATGGCAATAAAACTCACCGAATGTATAAACCGAAGCATTTCAATAAATCAACTAAAAATTTGTGTGATATAGAAAATATGTTGAAGTCGTCGTTGTCAAGTTTGTACTTGACAACGACTTGCTTTAGATCAATACCTGCTGGGATGACAAAAGCTGGCGGAGGCGGAGGTGGTGACAACGCTCGCTGTAGACTTTGCTTCCGACCAGCGCTCGAGGGATCCCTGTGCTGACATGTGCAACCAACTTTTGCCTGGGTTGAAAAAGGCTAATAAGTACACCTATGTTTCACTATAAATTATCTGAAAAATAGAATGAAATAAGTATTGCCTAAAAGACCTAAAGGAAACTGACGAGAGTGGAGAGAGGGGACACGAGAGAAATAAATGTAGGCCATACAAATATTTATAACGCCCCGGGAATCGAACCTGGGACCTCTGCGGCATGATAACCGTTCGGGCATGGCATTCGATATGCCTATAAAAAAATATTTATGATTTAATGCTATGGGTGGCACCATGACCTAGACGTCACGACTTATTCGTTCTGTTATTCGAAATTATGTAAAAGAGAAAAAAAATGTTTGGATAATTTTAGGGCACGCACTTGCACACTGGGCGCCCGCAGTAACTTAGCAGCATCCTCCCTGGACTCGAGTAGCGTGGCGCGGTGCACCAGCGTTTCGGCCGTGTCCCATACGATGTCGCTCACCGGTTCCTTCGGATCGATGCGAAGCAGGTGTTGAAGAATGCTCAGAAACGGAATCTCTTGAGGAGTATCGGCAACCTGAACAATGTCATTTAAAATTTCCCTTACGTGTAAACTTAGGATATAAAACACCTACATTATATCCAGAATATACTCGAAATAATGTCGACATCCGATCCGTAATTTAGTGAGTAATGACCTGTTTGAGTATAGCGTAGAAGACATCAAGGTGAGAGTTGAGGTTGATGCCGCCGGGGCCGTGCGCCTCGTCGCTCTCGCGCTGCTCTTCGAAAACATCCAGCTGCACGCCTAGGTCCGGGTGACTTGAAGCCTCGTGCCTGCAGGCAGGACCAATATTCGATTTCAAATACCATATTAAAATTCATGCGGCATCTTTATGACGTGTTGGTCCAGGTGCAGGTAAAATGTTAAGTTTATTTATATGATCCGCATAACCAATCCATTATCTTCGGAGCCGAGAGGAGTGAAATAAGGCATAATTTGGTCGAATAAAACCGATAAACTCGAGACCGTATCTTTATTACTACGAAATTATTCAGCAGAGTACTAGCCACTATGCATGGCGTCACCGCGGCTGCTGCGCCCACGCTGGCAACGCGTTTAGCTTTTATTTTATCCTGCTGCCTTTAGACGAGGCTCAATTATAAAGAGGTTTAGTCGCTGCCGTATAAACGGACCATCTTGTTAAATCAAATTGGTGCAGTAAAGAAATACAATGCAGTACAAGCAGTATACCAATTCTGAATGCAGATATCTGTTAATGAAGTATCAATTCAATCACGCGATTTCAACATATATCCTTGAACAAGAAGGCACGCACGCAATCAACAATGATTGATAAGCCATCGAGCATAGCAACGGGCAAAGTGTCAATCGCAGAACTGCCGGTGGCAAATCGAATATGGAAAGATCGCGATCAGTATCAACTAATCAGCGATCTGTAATGACATTCCGTGATTCATGGAGTCGGTAGGAGCAGTTGCGTCAGCGCAGATACACGTGATTAAAGCTGTCTCTTAGTTTAGATGGATTCATCTTTCCGTACATACTTGGTGCAGTAATAACCATTTTGAGGAGAATGTTAAGTACCATCCAAATATTAATCGATATTGAGGTTCTGATCCAGTACGTTCTTAACTACTTATCACAAGATTTGACAGTACTTACTCGTTAATTCTAAACTTACATACGCTTAATAAAGAGAAAATGGAGACGACTAATTGACTACGCTATACTTCTAAAGAGAATGGACCAATATTTTGTTGACTTCATAACAAAAGCATCTGCAGTAAATAAATCAAACAAACGCTTTACAAGAACAATGAACTTAAATCGATCTTTCAATCTAACCAAAGCTTTAGGACAAAGGTTTGTTTAACTAATAATTTCAAAAATGGCGTAGAATAATGGTTAAGTACAATTTTTTGCGCAACATTATATGGTTATTGAATTACCATAACGGCGCAGTGAAGCGTGCCTCACAAAAAAAGACAAAAAGTTCGATCTAAATAAAGAACAAATGAATCCACGTCAATGTTTCTTATGTGTAGTTTCATTACCGATCGCCCACACTCGGAGGCTTCGAACGTTTTATGTACGCTGTGCCTAATGGTTGAACTCCAAATCATCATACCCAACTCAATTTGCTTTGTTAATTGGCAGATAGGAGTTTAATTACAAATCTTTAAACCATTCAGTATAACAATGATGAAAATGTCGACTTACCTCAAATTGTTTAGAGTCGGCAGAAGACCTAGACCTGAAAAAGGCAATTCACACATTACAACAACTGGCACCATTTCGATGCGACAATTCACACAATAGCCTATAATAAATAAGCTTAAACTTTTTTACTTTTTTTTAAACTTGTCCACTAAAATATCATCGGGGCTGAATAGGGACAAGTGATTGTAATAAAAACTGACCAATGAATTCGTTGCGCACGCGGATGCGATCGGGCAAGCGCGGAGCGGAGATGATCAGACAGTTGACAAAAGCCACCAGCGCCGTCTTGTAGTCGGTGGAAGAGGCGCTCTTCAGCTCCTCCACCACTACACTCAACCGGTACCTCTCCCCCTTTAACGACTGCAATGGAATATTGTGACGTTTTTCAAAGATCGTTGGTGACTCAATTAAGAAATATTGATTGTATTAAAAAGCAATGACCTACCTTGTGCTCATTAAGTGTCTCAACAGCTCTGGAGTATCCTTCAGAGTTGTACACACATAGTGCCGACAGGAGCTCGAACACCTACAACCGAAAGATCTAGGTGAAACAATACCAATAATAACAGACTTCATTTATGAAAACTAAAGCGTTACATCTTATGTTTCGTTTTTCATGGCCTTATATTTAAATTGATTCATTTTTAATTTCAATCCAGTCTGAATTGTTTGCGTCAGAAACAAGAATTTTGATCATTATACGATAATATTCTTATCCATATATTTACTTTTGTAACTAAATTTGAATCGAAAGTGAGAGAACGTTACTATTTCAAAAATATTTGCTTGATAAGTAACCAAAAGGTTACAATGAAGATTTAAGACATTCCACTTTCATCACAAAATGACAATTTAACGATTTGATAGAACTTTACGTAGGTATATTGTTAATCAATAACTGTACAAACAGATGTAGAACATAAACTTATAGTGACAGTCACCTGTTTCTTGACCGGGGCGTGCGGACTGGTGAGGGCGGCGGCGAGTTTACCGGCGTATTCTGCGTGCTCAACGATATAATCGAGGCCAACTCTGCTCTCCATTTTTGCTCCCCTGCAGACAAAATAAAAATGGTTATTATTAATTACCCAAAGTAGCATACATAAGTCGAAGTAGGTATTGTAACGGGGACGCAATCTCACGGCTGCCTCCCCGTTACAAGTATCGGCATACCTGGGTCCCAAGAATTGGGTGCCCTAGCAACAAGTACTTATAATTGGTAGAACCACAGAGGCCGCTTTCAACTAATTAAGATCACTGAGTACAGCAGTGGAATATGACGGATTCTACCCAAAAGTAACCATACAAAAGTTGAGTGAAAGTTGAGGCTCTGGCATCTGAATCACCTCTAGAATTATCAACTCAATTATTCGTTCACTTTTGATAGTCTCACATGTAACATTACAAAAATACCTAATTTGCGCACAGACGTTCAGTTTTCTATAACTGTATTCCTTGTGCGAGGGAAGCAAAACAAAGATTCTAAGAACCCTCCATGCTGTGGCAAAGGAAGCACTATCAAACAAAGTGGCCATGTATGGGGTAAGGACAGACGATGACACATCTGGCAGGGTCAGCAGAACCACATCAACTGATATAACACTCAGCAGAGTTGCTGTTAGCTTCCCGCAGGTCACCTTAGCTGTGGCAAAGAATGCTGAAATCCCTGGCAAAGCCAACATAATTTGTATCAGGACACAACATATGATTGAACATGCCGCTGGTCAGGTCAATATTACATGCAACATCGGTTGCTACCAGCACCGCTGGCTAGAGATGATCCTCCAAATCAGCAGGATGAAAGAAATTTCTGCTATATGTTGAACCTTGAACAATCCATGACTCTGATTAGCCCAGCAAGAAAAAGAGCAGCACAAGATGAACCCTTAGGAGTACATCTTGAAAACTCACGGAAATTTGTTTCTGCTGCTATAAACCGCCCATTATCTTCAAATGATATTCGCAGCACCCTCTTAGATGGTTTGAAAGAGGATGCAGATGGCATTGCTGCATACAATCAATGGATCAAAGCAGGTAGTGATGAATGACCTGGAACAAGTGGCTTACAAGTTCAAGTTATTCATCACTTGTCGAGATACTTTCAAGGGAGTATGCCACCCGTGCTAATTAGAACCCAAGCTACGACCCCTTTACAGTACTATCAACAAAATTGACGTCTTATCACTTTAACCCTTAACTATGGTCGTGGGTCCAATGGGCCCGAGTTGATTCTTTCAACTCGCGTAGGAATCGCTGCAAGAGACGCAGCTCTTCCTACTCCTCAGTACCTTCCGATGGCACGCCAAAGCACGAACTGAGAGATGGACGTGTTTTGCTCGCTGCTCCAAATGTGAGTAATGGTTTACATGTGAGTCCGACCCACGACCATAGATACGTAAGTTTTTTGTGCGACATACTTTATCCATGTTTGTTTTTAATTTCAGTTTCTACTCATGGCGAATCGAAACAGTGTCTTAGTAATTCAAGAAGACATATTAGAGCAATGGTTGAACACTAATTTAGACAGCGATGAGGAAAAAGAGTTTTGAGATAATGACGAGGATTTTGTCAGAATTAGTGATCATGAATTGTTCTGAGATACCTGATATCGAAAATCCTCAGGAAAATAAAGTTGAAATGATCTCTATGCGAACACATGCTTACATGATCTGCCTATTTACATGACATATGTAAAAACTATGTGCAATTCATATGTATGTAAAAACTATGTGCAATTCATATTTATAATTAGGTTAAATTGCACTAGTGTCAGTTTTATTACGATGAGATACTTTTATTTTTATTTTATTTTTGTAAACCAAGATATTTTCAAATGTAAGAAAAAAGTAACGTTTGTAAATGTTGGCATTTGTTTAATTTTTTATTGCTTGTTTTTAATTGAACTGATTATAGATTAAGAAAATTATAGATTATAGATTAAAAATTACGACTGATATAAATAGATATTGATATATATGTTCTTACCGTTAATCTTATACAACACAGCATTTTTTTAAACTAAACTAATAGTTTGAATGAAAAAAGTATTATAAATATATCATTCTCTATTTTATCACCGTTCCAAAATGCACGGGTCCATTGGACCCCCGACTATACAAGCGTTATTTTTTTCCACGACTATAGTTAAGAGTTAAGGATACAAGCAACGGCGATTAGTATAGACCAGCACTAACTTGCATGTTCTTGTAAAAACAATGCTCCTATAAAGTTAGTCATGTTTAATTATAAACAAGATGTTTTAACAAAAAAATATTTACGAAATAAGGAGCTACTATCTCCGCTTGCTGTTATGTGTAATGAAATCTTCTTTAGAAATACGTCTATGATAAGTTAAAAAGAAAATTTTTAATGGAGTCAAAGTCAATTTTATAGCCTGGAAATTTCTGTTGAAGAAATGATTTAGATGTAAGTATCGTATTTCAGAACTCTACTCAATGCTCAAGACAAAACTTGAGTATGATTTCAAGCACTGGAAGTAGGACTTGAGTATGATTTCAAGCACTGGAAATAGGACTTGAGTATGATTTCCAGTGCTTTAAATCATAGTCAAGTCCTGACTTGAACATTGAGTAGAGTTCTGGAATACGACCCTTAGTCTTTAGAAATAAAAATGGTAAACTGTATTGTTTTTGGTTCCCTCTATGTTGGTGTCTGTGGTCGGTTCGATGGCGATTGTTTTTGTTTTATTTTGTCTAATTCCGTCCTGATGAAAAATACATATTAGGTTTAAAAGACAGCAAATTTATTATTTCTAACAATTTCAAATCGAAACACTATTAAACGCTATGGTCTTTTCTCCAAAGCCGCAATTTTCAGTGTCCATGCACTAAACTCCACTTATTTATCAAAACAAAAGTGTACAAAAAAAGTGTAAAAATTGTATTGTATTGTATTGTATTGTATTGTATTGTATTGTATTGTATTGAAAGAGAGTACAATATAGGTCGAAAGCTAACTGGAGAGCACAAAATTTTCCCAATAAACCTTTTGGACCTAATGGAAAAAAAATCCGAAAGGTCTAAAACCTGACAACGGTGACGTGTCCCGAACGCAGAATCCCACACAAAGTGTCATTTTTCTCAAAATCGAAACCGTATATCAATATTAGACTTCAGTTCACGTATAATATATTAGATAACAGTACTTCTAAACTGAATTTCACAATAAATTAGACAATAGTTTTATCACAATACCAAGATTGCTGCGTGTCTCAGGCTTAGGCTTACGAGGTAATTTGGTGGTAGTTACTAATCACGCTACACATCAGAAGTGAAGCATTTTGGAAGCTTCGGAATACGCTCGTATTGTTCGTTCATCACGGCCCTGCGGTTGGAGAGAACAGGTGGATGATTTGTTGCCCATTTTAGGACTTTTTGCATATAAATACGTAACTCGGTGGATTTAATCCAGGTTAACTTTTGAATTCGGTTTATACGATATTTCAAAAACTAAATTTTATGGTTGTATGTAATATTTTTTATGCTATGTGTTGTAACGACTAAAATATAATAACAATTTATTGTTTTTACAAGAGTTGTCGTTTACGACTAATATAAAAAAAAATATATTTTCTGAATCCCGTGGCCTTGGATTCGGTGGACTTTAACGTAATAAACGTTTAGTTAATATTGTTGGTTTTCACAATTTTATATTACTACTTGCTTCCCACTGAAAATGAATAAGGAATATCAAAACAGAAACCAAAAATTGGAAATCAAGAAGATGAAGGAATGTGTTAGATCAGATTATATATGAAAGGTTTAAAGAAAAAGATAGACAGAGGTTTGCGAAGAAAAAGCGGAAGAAAAGATTTTAAATCTGCATGAATTACAAAAAGTAATGAAGATACTAATCGCGCAAGTTTTCAAAAATTTATTGCTTTTGTAGTTACAGATTAAGATCTAATTTTTTTTTAAAAAGAGGTACGGTAAAACTTTGCGTGATTGAAAAAAGGCTGAATAGCCAAACTGTAAACCGATTTTAATTAATAGTCATAAGATCAAATTTGTTGGCGTTATTCTGGTCGATTTATAGATAAATTTTAGTTTTTAAAGCCTGGTTTAATAGTTAGTCATATTAGTAAATGTTTATGTAGATTATTGAATGCTTTTGTTGCCTTTTTCATAATATTTTATACAAAAATTACGCCTTTTGTCAAGAAATCCTGATTTCGGTGGTAGCAGAATTCGGTGGATCAAATATGTCATTAAGTATTAAGAATCTAATTGCCACATTAACGGAATCTTATGTAAGTTTGACTTCTTTTTCCTTCCCGCTCAATGTTTTTCCTGACCACTGAACCACCACTGAAGTCAGTCAGTCAGTCTTGACCACTGAAGTCAGAAAATTTGGCCCTTCCAAGAGAAATGCGACTAAACATCTATATGCGCGTACTAACAAAGAAAATGCCGATCCGGATGAAAAATGTTTAGACAAAGATGCTAAAGCACACAAAAATATTGTAAATAGATTTGAAGAAGGCACCGTGTATAGGTATGTTTGTCGCAATGAAGCACGTGATAAACTTAAACAATAAAAATATATAGGAAATTGAACTATTTTTCCGGATTTTAATCGCGTATATTTGTTTTTTCAAACAAACAAATATACGCGATTTAAATCCGGAAAAATAGTTCATTTCCTATGTGTAACAATCGCGAAAACCTAAGAACTCGATAATAAAAATATATCTGAGACTATGATGATAACAAAAACAATACCTTCGTAAGCTACACTGATAGACCAAAGTGTAAAACACTAACATTAGAAAAGTCTGAAAATGAAGCCATTGAAATTTCATGTAGAAAAGCTGTAAGTACAATTATGTATTTGTATGTTACCACGAACCCAGATTTAGCAAACAGTGCGTCAATTCTAAGTTGTTACAAATCTTGCACTGTATTACGCATTGTTATTAAAAAAGTTTTACGCCATTTAATAGGAACTATGGAATTAGGGTTTAGTATTTCGTAAAAAAGTAATTGTTTTCTGTCTCGATGCTATGTAGATTGAGATTGGGCAGGTGACCTACGTGATCGACAGTCTACAACTGGTTATGTATTTTAAACTCTGGACGTGCTATATGCTGGCTAACAATATGTATCTTTATCATCTACTGAGGCTAAGTACATGGCACTTAGTCAAACTTGTACTGAAGCCGCGTAAAACATTAGAAGATGCATTGTTATATGATAAAATAGCCTTTATTATGATAGTGCCTCACAATTTTGTGTAGGAATTGAGGAACCAAGGTGCGATTGCAAAAGCCGAGAGTTTAGACTCAAAGCGTCCTAAGCATATAGATATTAGGCACAATTATATCCGAGAGCAAGTAGCGAAGGAACTGTCGTTTTGAAGTACACATAATACAATACCAAAGGACAGTTAGCTGATATCGTTACAAAACTTCTTGATAAAATGTTATTTGAAATTGTAGCATAATGTTAGAGCTTAGAGCTGTGTTCACTTTAGATTTCTGTTTTTTAAGCGACTTCAAAAAACGGGGGTGGTTCTCGGTCCGACTGTATTTCTTTTTTGTGTATGTTACGCGATATCTTTTGTTGCTATTTGTGAACCAATTTTAATGATTCTTTAATTTCCGCCTCCAAGACTGCTCCGGTAAGGGATTTCAATAAAACTAGATAAATAATTGTAATTCAACGAACTTCTGAGATCGGTTCCTTTTTAAAAAAAAGTTATAATTATTAAAAGACAAAGGTAGAACACTTAGGAGAAATTCCTTCGATCCGGCCGGATACGAACCGACGTCTTCTGGCGAACCATGCCAGACGCTATGCCAACTAAGCCACGAAACGAACCAGCGAACCTCACGAAATTTTGTATGTGCTTGTTGGATCTTTGTATTTTTTAATTTTCGACGACTTTTTAGCCGTTGCGCCGTCTGTGAGCAATCTATGAAAGTATTTCGTCACCCAGTTAGATACCTTCATCTACCAGGCCTGGCTACAAATGGTGCTTATTAACTTTTAATTAAATTTTTCATCTCAACGTCGTCGGTTCGAATCCGGCCGTATCGAAGGATTTTTTCTGAGTCTTCGATCTTTGTATTAATAATTATAACAAACTAGTGGAGTAATTTCACAAACAGATAAGTGAATTGAAAAAACTTTTTTAAAGTTATAAGTACTTATTTAAAAGAGTTTTGCTTTCATGTTAAACTTTATTAATGCCTTTATTTTTTTTAAGAATTACGATTTGTTTTTATTTAGTCAAAAGGGGGATTACAGTTATTTACAAATTTCATTAACTACGTCTACTATAAGTTAACTATCTATTTCAAAATATGGATTCCATGTGATTCCATATGGATCAAATCTTTTGATTTAACAATTAAATATTGAATAAATTACTAGTCTTAGAACAACAACAAATCGTTTTAGAACAGACAAAGATTCAATTTTGCTGATGGCGCCTATATCATACCAATTCCAGCTCTGGGAACTGGGGTGGTACATCTCATTTATATAGTTGATGAATAAAGTCGAATCAGAAGTATTCGCACACATGCGGAAACAGGTATGTCAATCTGTACATCATTTGTCAAATCATCGATACGATCTACACCATGTTGACCTTTCCAGGGGTCTATATAGTACTCTATAAACGATTTCGCAAGCCATTCAATTGTCAACGCGCTGCTAGTACAAGAGACATTTTAAGGGACCGCAGAACTAAGTAGAGACTATAACAAAACGCTGTTTACTTTTAAAAACCGAGTAACAACTGACGCCCAATCAAAATCTCTGGCAGCACAAAATTTACTTAAGTTAGGTTATTAGTTGGTGTACACTCCACATATTATACCGCAGGTGAAGACTAAAAATTGTTTTGAAGTGGAGAAATAAATGCCATTTTATTTTTTTGTATACCTTTCAGGTTGAATTACTTTAAGGCAAATGTCAACTTAAAACTTTACAATGAAATATTATTAAATGTTGATTTAAATTATGACATTCTAAGTAGACTTATTTTCAGTTTAACTTATTGCCATTAACAACTTCGATGATACAAGAGAATAGGTTGAAACGTGATAAGTTCATACTCTAATATACATATATGGTGTCAGAAGTATCGGAAAAAGATGGCACGAAAAGAAAAATTTATAATGTCAAAAAGAGATGTATAATCAGTCTAGTTAGTTTAGTAATCTGAAATGTTGTACTTAAGGGCTTCTTCCTTTCATTGGCAATCCCGTAATTGGAGTCAGTAAGGACAAGCCAGGAAAAGTGCTCCTTTCGAACGGTACATAAAGCCCTCAGTCAACGTTTATAATAGAGATTAGAACTGAGTAAATGCTTAAAAGTGCCAAATAAAAATCAAAATTGTCTACTGGGAATCGAACACAGAACCTTCTCTCATAGTTTAGCTGCCGAGGAGCTAATCTCGCGTCAACGAGGATATTTTCAAGTAACTTCTGAATAGGACACCGTGACATAAAGGTATCAAACGCAGACAGTATAAACGTTATTGGATAATAACAATAATATTACAAAGTATCAAAAGTCGAAACGATCAAAGTAGCCACTGCGCATGCGTGATCGTGCACCTCATTCGGGGATCAACGTAGACGTCCCGAGTTTCTAACGGAGTTCCTCATGTCAGAGGTGCGGCCATTTTATAATGGGCACTAAACACTATAGTATGAGGGAATGTAGTGGGCGAGATAGGACGGATGACAATCTGATGAATTAGGGGCCGCACAGAGATTCACCGTTCACCGATAAATACAACGCTAGCAAGGCAGCCATACGCACATCACACTCATTATAATTGCTTATACCCGATACTACGGTAACAGAAACTAGAGCTTATTAATTTATATAAATATATTTAATTTGATATCTACAAACGAAGAAAACGAGGTATATAAGAAGGCAAAAAATGTCGGGTGCAGCCATCCCGGAAGTTATGCGGCCTTTTCTCAAGCGACAACAAAGAATTATTTAGCATTTCTAGCATTTTATTACGTAGTGCACATGAGTACCAGTGCAATTAAGTAACAATAATAACAAATGGTTAACAGTTCTCATTTCGATCGCGATTGATCCTCGAGCCTCTGCGTAAGAGGCATTTGAATGATAAAATCTAAGCATAGAAAGGTCCTCGCCTTGACTCTAGTTATTGCCACTGTCCCATTGTGAGTACCGAGCAATTGCAAATGATTCAACCATCGATTCTGTTGTGTTTGGAAGGGACCGACGATTTGACGACGAACCAAGGTTTCACAAAAATGTACGTTATGGCCAATCACACTTATTTCATTATAATTTTTAAGTCAGCCATCTTTGTGGACTTACAAACTTACTTACTTTATTTTTAGTATGGTAACCGTTCGGCCACGGAGGCAGTTGAAATCTATTAATCTATTGGAAGGACCAGGGGAGAAAAACAGGATCAGGAACTGAGGCTTTGTCATTATTTGCGAGCAACATCTTACATAAAAAAAGTGCACACGAAATTAAAAGAATCGGAATGCTGTTAGGACACTATTGCAAAGCATCGCCATGGGCGTTATTTTAAAGCTTTTTATTTTAGAATTACATACGCACAAACTTAGATCGCCTTTGGATTCCTATAGGGGTAGTCAGAGATTATCGGTTGCCACTTTGCGATATCCTAGAAAACTTCTCATGAATCACCTAAGTTCATGAATCTGTTCATGTTCCCTTTAGTTTTTATGACAATGCTCTTATAGGACAATAATAACTAAAGTGAAGCACGAGAGGTTCTTTCTTTTGAAATGCCAAATATATTTTAGTTCGCTGGATTATACCATAGCTCGTACGCATGTAGCATGTATTTCACAATTAATCAAAGAAAATGAATTAACATGTCGCATTGCTATTACAATAGTGTTGTACCTCAAAATATGTGACATTCAAGATTATACTACTATATAAATTTGCGTTTCTATCTACACGTCAATACAACCGTTGTTATTTTTTGTTGAAAACAATTAAACATATCTACTTAACTCAAAATGGAATAAACTTTTTGTTAGCTAATTCTAGACAAAACAGTCCTTACTCAAAAATTTCACATTTGACTGTGAAATTGTTTAGACGTCTATAATAAATTTTAACCTATACGTAAATTTGAATAATCTTTCACGGGAAGTGTGTAATTTATTTGAAAAAAAAAAACACTTTTTGAGTTACTACACTATTGTATTAACTATGCGATATGTTACATTAAGTTGAATCACTATTCACTCGATTTAATGCAATGGACTTCTTTTTTTGGATTTATATTATTGTTATAAAGTCGAGAACCGGGCGGAGCAGGCGGCGGCGGCGAGCGGGACCGACGACCACGAACGACGACGAAACAATTCTGACAAACTTGTTCAAACATTGTCGCTGTGCGAAATCGCCTTTGAACGACTATACAGTACCTTCACTTGTTTCTTTAGTGATAGGAATGCCGTTTTGGGAAACTAAAGATTACAAAGTATAGGTAAGTATATAAGTAAAGTGTAGATGTGTATATTCGCCCCACGATTTATTGCATTCTCCTGTTTCTTTAAAGACTTTTATCTGTGAAGATAAAAGTGATATAGGTGTATATATATATAATCACATTGAAACAAAAGAGTACAATTTAAAATTCTTATTAAATACTTACGCAGAGTTTCCAGCATTAGCGACACCACGTAGCTCTTGAGCAGAGTCATCATCAGAAGCAGGAAGCAGAACCCGAGGAAGTGTCCTGCTTCCAACAAGCTTGCTTCCACGGTCGGAATCATGATCGAGACAAATAAGTGTTATTGTACCGACGAAACACGCAGCCGACGTTACTAATAGCGATAAACGGATTTGTCTCGCAATTAAAAAGCCGGCAAACGGAAAAATCTCCGGGTGCATTGGGCGGATGCAACCAGTGCATTACCCGCGCACCTTCGCTCTATCGATCTGCGTGTCTAGACCCGGGCGGGATGCCTAGCTAACGCGCATGACATATGGCTCCTTGCGAGCAAGGTAAGTGACCTATCGTGGATTGATTTCGGACAACGCGAATTACGCGTCCGGCGTTAATCATACCGGAGATATCAGTCCTTTGCGTTATAAAATAAAATTTAATTGTTTTAATTAAGTTTTATTAATGTCACGATGTTTCATAACCATGATATTCAATTATTTTTTGTGAAATTACCCCAATAGATTGTTATATTTGTTAAGTAAAGATCGAACACTTGGAAAAAATTCACTTCGATCCGGCTGGATTAGAATCAAAACGTTTCCTAGAAAACCGTGCCAGATGCTATGCCATCTAAGCCACGGGACGAACCAGCGGACCTCAGGAATCTTTCCAAGTGCTTATTGCACATCTTTGGTTCGGTTTTAACACTTTTTAATTTTTTTTTTAATTGTTTCAAAAGAGAGTCAACAAAGGCACCAGACAAGGAGATTAATTAATTCACGATGGGTAAATAGCACAATAAACAGTAAATATTATATTTTTAATGCTGACAGCATTACGTTCAAAATTACTACAAACTATTTTCTCACAATATCATTACTATTCTCTTAATATCACTCACTAGATTGGGATCAAGCCTTCGTCCATCTTACGCGACAAAAGTCGTTCCAAGAAGTCCGTCCCACAAGTCATAATATTTATAAAAAGCCCCGTGTAGAAGATTGTTATTGACCATGATTTCTCACGAAGTGTGTATTATGACAGTGGTTCTCAATAATACACTAGCGGGCAATGTGACCTGCCCAAACTTGGTAAAACCTTGCGATAAGGTCGCGCAAATGTTAAGGGCTTAAACAAAATCAGTACTTTTTATCACGTTGAATATACTTTTTTAATTTTATGAAATCTTATACACAGCAGAGAATAAAATGGAACAGATAGGCATCTACGTCACTATACATCTGCTTTGTGACCCAACAACAAACTCAACAATCAAACCTACACAAAGGCGATGCAAAAATTTATGGTCTTACATGGTCTGAAACTATAAAAACATATCACTTTTAATAACGAAATAGTGAACTGACGTGGTGACATGGTGGCATGGCCTCTGAAACTACTTATTTTGACCACCTCATAAGTTACCATTTGAACCATTGCTTAAGCGTGAATGACGCTCTGTATACGATTTTAACGCCCTATAAGTTCGGACACTTTTTAGCGCGGACCCGACGTCCATATAATTGTAAGTCAGTGATTTGAACCTTTCGATTTGCGCATTCTTGTAACACGATGTATTACGTATTCATCCTGCGTTTAAGGTTTGCTAAGAATTCTTAAACACCTTTCAACACTATACTGGTGGAAAAGTGGTTGAACCTTACGGTAACTCCGCGGTCACGCAGTCAATTAGGAACATTTTATGATATTATACCTACTGTATTATGTCATCAGACCGACAAGCAACTCCTTTAGTTTCTGGTGACGAATTAATCTGGTTTCCTGTACTCAAATGGTCAAGTTTCCAAAACAAAGACAAAAATGTGTATTATCATCCTGATAGGGAGGAAAAAAAAGTACGATACTGTTGCATGCAAGTTGGCCCATAAAATGACACCCATGGTCATAGAAACCATTTGCAAGGACTGCCTTCGTTTCCGATACAAATGACCAAAGGTTGTACCTTGTGGAACCTTTTGTACGTATGTTGTACCTTTTCTAAGCTAAATAATGCCTAACTGCTATTAATGTGAGAAGTGTAACGGGTTTTTATAGAAGCCCGGCAGAGGTGCAGAGGTGCGCCTACACAGCGCACGGCCTTGTGGCAGCTATTGTCAGATGCAGTTGATTGATACGCTACGTAAATGATGAGAATAAAGGCCGTGTTATACCCATGGAGACTACATTAAACTCTAAAGGATTTATATAGACACGTACCTGTCTGAACATATAAGAAATAGGCCTAACCTGGCTGAATTTAGAAGCTATCTCAGCTGCAGGATGTTTATAAATAAATAAATAAATACATGAAATTGTTTATTCAGTAACATAATGTACAGAGAAAACTAGAGACTACTTATGCGATTTAATGTAAAAATAACACATGTACCTGAACTAGGAAATTCCTGTATTTCAGGTAAAAAGTACTACTAATTATAAAACGTGGATACTATTAATATTATAAATACTTTTTAGGAGAATCTTATGAAATAAAATTAAACAATTAAACAATAAATTTCCAATCAAAAAAATGTACACTTATACAAGACAAAATTTATTTTACGATAATAAATAAATTCTCTGTATCCTCATAGGACATATTTTGAAGAGCTTCTTGGAGAATTTTCTTTACCTTGAAGCAACAGAAACTATAAATGGAATATTTGGCGTTTAATTTATTGTACAAAAATGGTCCAAGAAACACAAAAAATCTTGAAATAAAAGTATGTTTTGATGATATAATTTTGGGGCAGACAATATCTTTTCGTCTTTTATTAGTGTTTTCAGTAATATATGGGAGCAATACGTGCTGTTTGAGGACTGTGGACTTAATAAATAATTGCCTTACAGTTAATACTTTACATGACTTATACAGAAGGTCAGTGGGGTAACGGAAAGGGCGGTAGGTAGAAACCTTTAGGACAGCTCGCTGGGCTCTTTCAATGATTAGTAAAGTAGTTTTAGCTATACCACCCCATGATGTAATGCAGTAAGTAATTAATGATTGGCATAATGCATAATAAACTTGCCTGATTATTTTAAAATCAGCAGAAACGCGTAGTTTTTTAAACACAAACATTAACTTACGGAGTCGGGCGCTTAGTGCTTCGATATGGTGTTTAAATGATAGGTTATCATCTAATATAACACCTAAATACTTTATCTTGTTAGTAATAGCAATGTCTGGACATTTACACAGGTTGTTAGTAGGTTCAAAACAATGGTGAGCATATAGTTTAGGGTTAGATATAAATGACTTTGATTTCCGCATATGGAATTGCATAAAACAAGTTTTATCCGTATTCAGTGTTAGCAAATGATGTTGGAGCCAGTTATTTACAGTATTGAATCCACGCTGTGCTTAGTTGTATACCTCCTTGTCAGAGTTTGCAGAAAAGAGTAGAACAGTATCATCAGCGTAGGATATGATCTTTCCACCTTGTAAATCTAGGTTACAAAGGTCATTAATGTAAATCAGAAAAAATGTTGGTCCTAAAATACTTCCTTGAGGAATTCCAAAAGAAGTGCACTTCAGATCAGAACTGTGAATGTCACCTATTTTAACACATTGGGATCGGTCCTCCAGGTAATTTTCGAGTAATTTAAGCTGTATGCCCCTTATGCCAAGCGATTCAAGCTTATGTAACAGCACAGGGATGTAAACTGTATCAAAAGCCTTCGCTAGGTCTAGAAAAATACCCACAGTTTTGTTACCCTTGTCTAGTTCCCTTGCTACAAAATTCGTAAGGTGATGCACGGCGTCAGATGTCGATAATTTAGATCTAAAACCGAACTGTGTTTTAGATAAAATGGAATGTCTCTCCAAATACAAGACAAGTCTATTGTTAATAAGTTTTTCTAATATTTTAGATATTGCTGGAAGTAACGAAATAGGTCGATAATTAGTTATTTGATCTTGGTTACCAGATTTATGTACCGGGACCACAACAGCTTTTTTTAGACACGTGGGGAATATTCCTTTTGTTAAACATTTTTGCAAGATGTGCGTAAGTGGTGAAAGTAGAATGTGCCTGAATTGTTTTAGTATTTTGTTAGATATGTTATCACAACCAGTAGCACTATCGCTTTTTAAGCTTACAATTATTCTTTCAACCTCACTTTCATCCGTATCTAATATTATAAATGATCCCAGAGACTTACTACAGATGGATTGAGAGTAACGTGGTTGAGTAAGCGGAAAACTCTGGATTTTTTGTGCCAGATTTTTATTGAAGTAGTATACAAACGCCCACGTTTAAAGCCAGTCAAATCTGAATGCAAATGTAGCCTAGCATCTCTGGTTCTTTAGTTGTAATGAGAGAAGCGGGAATTAAAAATTGTTTCCCGTTTATTTCGATACTTTCGGGAATTATCGTCGATAATGTAATTTCGATTATAATTACGAGCCATGGGCACGGTGATGCTTGCTCGCGATCGCAGGTACACGACAACAGACGCGGGAGGAGGCTGTGAGGCGTGTGCGCCATTTGTCTCAGGCATATGACAATCTTTTAACGATTCCACCGACTAGTGTCGATCCGGAACGAGTTTTCTTTCTTCGGTTGGTTTAGTATGTAACAATATCGGGTCTCATTTAAGTGATATAACTCTAGACTCGTTTTTATTTTTGAAGTCTTAGAGCAAAAAGGTCTTAAAAATAATTAAGCAGTAAGATTTATTAAAAATTAATTTCAAAGTGTTCCTTTGTTGTTTAACATAATAAACGTTTTCCAAGTTCTGAATATTTATTTGCATTTGGAATGTATTCTGTGATTTTTCTATTACCTTTGTAGTTGAATAGTGAAGTTTGCTTCTAATAGATTATATTAAAACGATTTTATATCTTTTTTAATGTTTAAATATCGACCGTTTTTACATTTTCAACCTATTACTTTCTTAACCCGTCGAATATTATGTTCATCAACATTGAACAACAACTAGCGTGTACCGTAAGTACCGAAAGAATCGGAAAGTCCCGGTTCCGTCGAAGACTAGTACCTACCGAAATTCCCGGACCTTAAAAAACATTCGCGGTGCAGGAATTCCGAATATTTGGTAAAATATTTATCAGTTAATTTTTTCCATCCGTTCGTCTCACTCGAAAAGTAATTTAAAGAAGCGGTTACTTCAGGAATTGTACATTTAAAGGAAGACTATTATCTAGGTGAGCATTGATGAGCAAAGGCCTTCTGTTATTTTAAATAACAATAAATATTTGGAATAAAGAGCATACCTACCGAAGATTTGTAATCAAAGTTATTAATTATGTAGCCAAGATGTGTAGGCGCGCACAATGCCAAGGCCGAATCCCGTGCTTACATGGCCGCGTAAGCATTCAAAAAGTGGAGGTTAGCTTGCTCTAAGCCTCGTTCAGCGGGTAGGCGTCGTGTTATAAGTTAAAAAACAAACACATGGATTAATCGGCTTAATAGTTATTAAGCCGAGTCACCGGAGGAGAAACGGGAAAAACTGTTTCGCTACATCAAAATGGTTTAGGCATTTAGAATAAAGCAACGGTCTTTTAAAAATATGCGATACACCTTAGGATATTGTCTAAACAATGTGCTAGTTTGTTTCCGTAGTACTTACAGAGAAATATCCCCATATAAAAAATATGTGCAAAGTTAGATATTTTATTCTTAAATAAAGCGAAAAAGACGTTTTGCTTCTGCTCCGAGCAACTGCTTTTTCACTGTTGTGGCCATAGGTTTAGTATATACATAGGTATCCTAAATCCATGGTTGTGGTTGTGGCGAGTCTTTTGCTCAGCAGAGGCGGTCACGGAAGAGGGCGCGTTTCAGTGTGCCAGGGTTCATATAAACTCGTACATTTCAACACACATATTAAATAAATTAAATTAAATAAATAAATAAAAAAACAACATATACATATTAAAAAAATAAAAAACGTAATCCTAGACGCATTGCACAGTAAGAGGTTCAGCCAAAAGCCGTTAGATGGCGTTGTTGCTAATATTTGTCACGTATTCGTATATCACGTCCTCTATTTCCCCTTTCCCCATATTATATAATTATTACGTACTCTAATGTAATGTACCATAACTACGAGTACAGCACCCACTTCCTGGCGAATTCAGGGACATGCAGACGGATAATGTCAAGTTTACTGATCAGCAGGAAACAAATGGTTGACAGGTTTATAAAGTAGGCGACTGCAATTAAGTTGGTCCTTTGCGTGTAAATGTCTGCACCGTGAAATTGTTAATTGCATACTTCGGTTATCGTTTCACGTGTCACTGTCTTCAATGGATAATCTTTTAATATCCCATACACAGAAACGTGGCTTTTGTTTTCTGTTTTTTCTATATTACCAAGTGACGGGACGAACAAGTCGTGCGCCTGGTGTTAAAGCGACACGCCTACCCATAACAGTTGTAGTGCCACTCAGAGCTTCAAATTGCAAATATCTTACCACTGCGCCCGTCACACTGAGGCATAAGCCAGCACCCTTACTCTATTCAAAATCCTAAATGCTCACACTAACTGGTTGGCGGCAGAAATAGGTAAGTTACTTCCCTAGACGAACTCTTTAACAAGGAACTCTAGAGCTACGAAAGCTGGGGTAGAGACCATGAATCTCCACTCTCTACGCTCCTAGCAAACCCTCTTCACCTCCCCCATTCGCGTTCTGTTACTTTTTTATATCAGTCCATTCAAGGACATCACCAAACTAATCGTCGATATGTATAGACGGCAGCACTTCAAGCTACACACACCGATATTCGAACTAAAGTGTATAGCTTAATGTGCTCTTCACGTTACCAATATTATCAAATAGATAGTTATATTACAGACGAAATAGAAACTATTTCAATGAGTTAGAGGTTTCTGTTAATAACAATTCGAGAGTTCGTGTATTGGACCAAGAGTTCGTAAAACAGGAGAATTTTGTCAACTCGACAACTTGATCTGTAGCTCAGTTGGTTAGAGCACCGCTACGGTAGAATGTGGTCATGGGTTCAAGTCTCATCCGGTCGAAGGAATTTTTTTTTGTGTTCGATCTTTGTATTAATCATCTTATCAAACTTGTGGAGTTATTTCATATAACATAAAATGTAAGAACGATGTTTACAGTATCTTTGTAACTTTGTTAGAAAAAAATGCAATAATAATTAGGAATCTACAGACAAAGAAAAGATATAAAATTAAAAAAAGCCTTTTCTCGACGGTGACATTAGCTGAGCGGACCCTTTTACAAACGCCACCGCCGCGCACATGACATCTACTTTAGTTGTATTGACTATTTTAATGCTTGCTTTGTTGTTATTACATATTATTATCATTTTATTTTATTATTTTTCTTATTCTATTTTATGTTTGTTTTCATTTACCTTTATCTTTTTTTATCTTTCGTACTATGTATTTTTGTATTGTGGCGTTGTAATAAATGGTTTCTATCCTATTCTATTCTACATTCCACATTAGCTATTCCACATTCCACATTCCACATTCCACATTCCACATTCCACATTCCCCATTCCACATTCCACAATCCACATTCCATATTCCATGTTCTATATTCTATTCTAAATCTTATCCTTACTAATACTTACCGTACTAATACTTATTATAAATGCGGAAGTAACTATGTCTATTACGTTTTCACGGCAAAACCCCTGAACCAGTGTTGATGAGTTTTGGTATAGGGACAGATGGGTGGGGCCTGGAGAAGGACATAGGCTACTACTTTTTGTCATAAAAATAAATCTTAAAAGAGGTGAAAAAGGGGATAAAATCCAGTAAAACTGAAAATACGAGTAGTAAAATACGAGTAGAGAGACTATTCGAAGTACTTATTCTACGCAGACAAAGACGTGGGCAACAGCTAGTTCTTAATAAAAATAAATAATCTAATATTACAATGAGATCGATATCTATCTCTTCTTCTATCTCATTCTCTCGTTAGTTCCTTAAACTTGAAACTTGCTTCTAAAATTTTCTATGTTTTTGACCGCACCAAAAACTCGGTCGCGGTTCGGCATTACAAATTAATCTAGTTGTTAATTTGTCATCGCGTTACTATGCAAATAAGGGCATTGCAAAATATGAAAACAAATTCGTTTCAAGAGAATTTTATATAAGTCTATTGCATAGAAATGCCTCCACTCATATGCATTTCGCTGCTGGGCAGGGGTTACCTCTAGTCGAGTACAGGCTGGGGACCTGACACGATTTCGAGGGTTGCGGATCTTCTTCCTTCGTTCTTTCGCTGTTGGCGAGAGAGGAAATTACTAACCATCCCATAAATGTATGTAACTTACAAATTAAATTTATAGGTACATACATTTGAACCGTCCACCCTCATTTGAAAGGCAAAAATATCACTTTCTAACCAAAATAGACAATAACAATGCTATTCTTAACAAGGGTAATGTTTTGTTAGGTATTACTGAGTAGAACCTTAAAGGTCCTTCTAACTCCTTGCCTTGGCAGTTTTCATGACACAAACTTAGGCCGCAGGCTGCGCGCGCCGAATCGTGGGTCGAAGGGCACTTTCTCTGGGCTTGCGCTGCCGCAACGCCGGAGAGAAAAGCACCAGTTACACTATGCAATCTCTTATGATTTCTAAATATGGGAAGCGGTGTATCCGAAGAATAGTGCATAAGTGGTAGTGGTAACGATAACTAATGCACTATATGGACTGCCGAATTGATAGGAAAGCCATGACCTTTCCTATCAACCATTGGATACAAACATCCAGGACCACACAAATGCGACGTGCTTTCCTCTGTCATTCGTTATAATCTCACTTAGTCACCATTCAAAGAATATAATCGCCGATAAACTAGCAGTTTTATTACCGCAATAAAGTTTGGATCTAGTCTGTCTAAGACTACACTATACCCGATGTGTGGCCACGGCTTGCCTACCGCAACGGATGCGTGGATTATTTGTCAGTTTATATTATGTACAAGACGTGGTAGCCTAACGGTTCGTCCTACTGCTAGGTCATGGGTTCGAATACAAACTTGCACCACTGATTTTTCGGAATTGATAAGTTTCCTTGCTCGCCGAATCCGTCAAAAGCAATGATATGTGTGAAGATCCCAAAGCGCATTGGACTAGCATGGAAACTACAGTTCAAACCCTCTCATTACTAGAGGAGGCCTGTGTGCATAATGTTTTTAATGTAAATAAGTACACCAAAAAACTATTGTAAATGCGAAGGCGGTGGCGGTGTTTGTCGCTACTGCGAACGCGCGAGCAGTGGGAACGAAACGTGAACCAATCCGTACCGATCGAGATAAACCGACAATAACTTGCACTCATCCCTACTGGTAGCGACAGCGCCGTTAGAGTACCACGGAATGGAACCGACAGGAAGCAGAGATAATAATTATAGGTGTTTCTGACGTCCGTCTAAGTATATTTTTTCAAGCGATACCCAAAAAACAGGTGTCGAGTATCGGATATCGGAATACAGGCTCAAAAGCGATGACGCAGAGTCGGAGTCGTTGGCTCGTAGGTATCATGTGTTGGCACCTTAGACGGCGCCGGCCGATCGCGTACTCGGACATTGTACTTTCAATATTTTGGAGTTTCTCGGTGGAACTATAGTCCATCTGTTTAGGTACTTAAATAAATGTAAACAGTCTTAAGATGTCTATTTAATGAAATATACATTTATAAAATGATTTTCCCTTACCTTCAAATGCAAAATACAAATACTTTGCTGCATATGAAAATGCATGCCTATTTTTTTATACCTATTGATTTGTAAAGCATTAGTTTCAATAAAAAGATGTATCAAGATTGTTTACATTTAGTTAAGTACCTAAACAAATATACTTTAGATTTATACAACATCTCGACTTGACTCATGTCAGAACACAATACTCTGATCATGTTAATGGCAAACGTTTATTATAATATAAATCGGTAGTAGTCACCATTTTCAAAATGACTGCTGAAATAAAAACGATACTAGAGCTCCGGGAACAGTAGGTTAGGTTCGCTGGTACCTAAGCGTGAGTTGACAACAAGAGGTAACTCGATGACGAATTCTCAAGTGAATCATAGTCAAAGTATTGAAAGGAAAGAACATAGGTTTTTACTTTCTTATCGTCGTAAAGCAACGATTTTGGAAAACAACGCCTTCCTACGTCTATTGGAAAAATCTGTGGAATCATTTGGGTTTTTCCAAATAGACCACTGTGTTCATCAAGTGTGGAATAAGACAAAGCAAGACACGTTATAAAAGTAATGTAGGACATACGGCAAAGCTAGTAAATATTCGATTGCTGCGCGCTGCAATGCTGCTATGCCTTAATAAACGAATAAAACCAAAGAAGACTTATAAGGAGGTTGTACATACATGAGGCATCTGACAGTGAATCAATAAAAGGTTGCATAACGAACCGGTTTCAAGGTCTCTGTCGCTGCGCGAGCGCCGCACCGCCACCGCATTTGCGCCAATTAATAACTTTAAGTACTTGTTCGTAATCATAATCAAAATACTTGTGGTTCAATTTTTAGGTTTACTATTTATTTTAAATTTTTTTCGTGAACGTCAATGCTATTATCTTCGATAAGGTGTATTGCATATGGTGTTGCAATTGTGGAGCAGCGAGAGCCGACGAGGGAAAAAAAGACACCAGTCTGATGGTTTCAAACAATACCCTGTACATTCTCTACCAACGCTACACGGGAGAGCTGAATTTTGGAAGTTGCAGCTATTTTTAACCGATTACAAGAAAGGAGGAGGTTCTTAATTCGACTGTATGTTTCTTTTGTATGTATGTTACGCGATAACTCCGATTTTAATAATCCCTTTTCGTTGGAAAGAGGGTACTTTAGCAGTGGTCCCTTTTAAATTTGAAGAAAATATTCCACCTCTAAATGAATATATAAACTAGGGGACGAATCCGGTTTCGCGCGCTTTGCGGTAACCGATTTCAACAAAACTTGGCAAATAGATGTAATTCCACGGACTTTTGCGGTTGGGTTTGTAATACTCTGTACTGAGATTATACAAGTCTGTCCTTTGACCTAAGTGGCAACTCCTTTCTGAAGCCAGGTGATCGGAAAGAAGAAAGAGACAGAAGGGCGACCGGGTGTATGAGCAAGCATTAAAGAAAATCGGAGAAGAATTATGCAACCCTTGGAATGGCCACCGAGTTCTGTAAAATGCGGAACTAAAAGATAAAAAAGTAGAGTTCAATTTCTCTCGATCGTTACAAGTTAAATACCGACGCATGCGCACCGCTGGCGGCCATGTGTGCCCACACAGTCGATCGAAATTACGAGGTATGAAGTCACTTGCGTTTTTTTTGTTACATTTGTTTCTAGATAAAGTGACCGGGGACACAGAAGAATCGTACAAAAATGAGAAGTAAATTTGTTCCTCAACAAAACGATTAAGTATCATAAAAAAGTGTTACATTTGTACCTAATGGCCCACTTACTGTCATCACGTCATCAAGTCGGACCGCCTGACTGGTTGTTCCCGCTTTGTGTCGCACCAACTTTTATCTACCTTTTTTAAAACAGCTAATGCATATTAGACGACAGGTAGAAATATACAGATATAATAGAATAAAAGCTTAAATATTGCAAAGGAAAAAGGATTAAATTATATGAATAAAATTGGATCCTCGAGTGCCCAAGATGCTAGTGCATGCAATATCCATAGTAATTGTACAAAGCATCGTATCTTTCACATTTGTAAACCCTTGCATTTTTTGGTTGACAGATGGGAGTAAAGTAACAACCGAATGGTGGCAAAGCGGTGGTTACAGAAACGTGGAACATTCTGCAGCGAGATGAGCAGGAGACATTGCCAAAGCCGCGATCCGTAGATGAATGAAATTAGTACAAGACGTGGCGAATGGCACAAACGAAATTCTATACCCAGCTCCTGATTTCGGGCATTGGAAATTGATGGCATTTATTCCCTTTTAAATAAAAAATAATAATAAAAAAAAATTATAAATCAAAGAAGTTCACAAGCAATATTTACACGAATATGATACATACATTACTTTACAGATTACATTGATACTTTAGTGTTTGTTTAACCTTTCTGCATGTCCCAGAGAATCCTACAGCTCGTTCCTTGTGTCTACAGTACCAATTATTACCCTTTTGGTTCTATTGGGAATTCTGGTACTACCGGTAGTAACACGGGAAATAACACTTTCCCATATTACTACCAACAGGCCCAGTAAGTAGTAAGATAGGAAGTTATTTTCAACCGCTGCACTACCAATAGTAAAACGGGCAATTACACCTTCGGAGGTTGTGAGTAACTAGGCCAATAGCAAGATTTTTTTTATTAATTTCATAATGAATCAACTAATTTTTTGACTTACTTCATGCGTACATTGATAAAAGATGAATATCTTAACCAAATGAGCGTGTATGGTAGAAGGCACCGAACTAATAACACGTACGGCTGTTATTAAATGAGCTCAACAAAGATGGCCAAAAAAGTTGTATTAAAAACACGTCAAACAATGATAAATTTCAAAAAGGAAAAGGGATATTGTAAACGATGACACCAACTGCATTAGAATGTGCCGTACATTCAACTGCATTAGAATGTGCCGTACATTCTAATGCAGTTGATCAATGGTGCCATCTCGGTTGGACATGCTCTTGAGAAACTACGTTCAAGATATTTTGAGGAGAATGATGATTTTTTTTCTGTTATAAAGGCAAACTTTTTGTTATATAAGTCCAAATCAAACTATTAAAGAGTAAAGGTTGGGTTTCTATTCGCTAATTTTAGCATTTTTTGTTGTATTGTTTGACTTTAGGTTAGTTTTTTTGCGAAATTAATAACCACTGGCCCAGTTTGGTACCTACGTAGTAACACAGGAAAGTTACGACGGATAAAAAGAAATTCCCTTCTTACTATTGGACCTGTAAGTAGTAATACGGTAAAGTAGTAGTAGTACAGCTGGTAGTAACACGGGCTACAAAGAATGACGGCGGGACCGTCCAAGAAAGTATCGCTCTTGAATTAAATGGAAATGTTATAGGCGTTGAGGGTGACAATACACTTTCATTTAATTTCATATTACAAAAGGCACATTGAAATTCCTGATAAAATTGCTGAAAGAAATCCAATTACTCTTTAATAACCAAAACAATGATAACGAGTTCAATTTCTTATCGTACAATCTCGCTAAAAATAAACTTTTTACTATCACGATTTGTATAAAAATCAACGACGGTAAATCACATTACACTTATCAGAGAGGATACTGTTGCACTTTGTACTTGCAGTACGTAGTACCAGACAGTTCCATTATTTGCATTATTTAATTCACCAGCAGTCGTTTGCAGCTACATCCAGGTGCGAAGTAGTTTACGTCGTAACGTCACCTTGTGTGTGCTGTTTATGGCAAAACCCCTATTTTTCGGACAGATATATTTGCATCAGAGCATTGTTGCGCATCGAATAGTGTCTAATTTTTTTTTTTAAATTCCCTTTCCAAACAGTCGACAAACGGCGTGACACAAGTTGTTTGAATAGGTACTTTATGCAAGTCCATCAGGGAATGACGCACGTCCGTCCGCTTATAGGGTATCAGTGCCTATACTCGGACACAACGACCTATTGTCTGTCTTCAAGCTGCAGTTGACATTTTGAGTAGGGACGTTATGGGCGTCAGTAATTCGATACGGAACCTAACAGTTTTTTATGTACTTTTTTTAAGTACTTCTAAACGCCAGTAGAAAGAATTACAACTTTAGAAAAACCTTTTTTGATTGGGCACAAATTATGCGGAGCTGAATTCTGGTGCCGATTCCATTTTAGCAATCTCTCAACAAACAAGACGTAATTATTTGCGGTGGCACAAACTCTCAAAGCGACATCTTACATAAACCACATTTTTGCATGACTGTACGTGTGTGTATGCAATATATTTATAAGTCGTCTGATGCCGCGTGCTGTCGAATCAGCGACATGGTTCGCATTGTCCTGGGGTTTTAGTGTAAGTTTTGAAATATGTAAACTTAACTCCCGCGTTTGTGTTTTAAGATCTTAATTTAAGCCTTAAGTACACATGATTAAGATCTAAATAAAAAACAAACGCGGTAGTTAAGTTTGAATGATTGCAAATTTACAGTCGGTGTAATTTTGTGGTCAAGCAATCTGCTGGTCTTCCGTGGAGGTTGGGCGCCACAACGACATCTATATACTACATAATATATTATATAGAAGTACGAAGACGGAGAGTTATCGGAAGTCAGAGATGTCTGTTAGTAAACTTCGACAATGTACAAAAGAAAGGGTATACTATACTTAAACACGTATGTTTAACACAACAATTATAATCTTAAATTATAATTTAGAGTCTTTCTATCTTTAAGATACAAAAACTAAAAAACAACTCCTGCTTACAAATTTGCCGAAATTCTTTGACGTTGTGAAAACGTGGATGAAGTGACACTGAGTGGTGCCTGGACAGATTCAAAGCAATTGCAGTTCTGCTTGGGACAAACACGAATCGGCGACAGCAAATCGGATAATGATAAATTCATACACATTGTAATCGCTTATTTCTGAGCGCACAAAGAGACAACATATCTCAGACTCGGTTCTTGGATATTACTCTCCAAAACTACGTTGAAAATTATACAATAATTATCAGGATCTAACGAATGAAACGGATGTGCACAAACTTAATTACTTAATGCGTACAATCCACGAGACTTGATGTACCGTCAATTTTAACAATATTTTGTATAATCAATATACAGAGGTCAAGAATATCACGAGCTATCTATTCTATTCGCATTCGTCCTCGGAAAAGAATCTTTAAAGTAGATCTAGAGTGTTATAGGAAGCGGTCGAGAATGGCCGGCGGGCCTTATAAGGGGCCTGCGGGCCTTGCGCGACTGCCGTTTACGTGCCTCAATAGTGCATTGAATAATAATGCCCTTATGTGGAAGGGCAAAAATAGCTTGAAATATCAGATTGATTGCTGACTGCGCTTTATATTAAACGTAAATTCAGAAAATATTATTCGAAAGACAATCCGTTTATCGCGAAGACGCGGTTAAAGTTGTGAAAAGCCTTACGACAAGCATCTTTGTAGACACATGTTCAGCTAGTGCCGTAGTCAATTTATGTTTGTATACCTAATGTTGTAACTTTTAAATGAAATAGAATCTTCAAATTTTTTTATTGTACGAATGTTACCTTCACGTAATTGTCAAGTGAAACAATGCAATGTGACACAGTTGGATACAGTATAAGAGTTCAGCAACTGTTGACAGTATTTTGTAATAAAATAATTAAAAAAAGAAAGAAAAGTCGTTACTTACAATTATCTAGTGCAGAATATCATGAGGTCGTCTGAAACGAAAACATTAGGTAATTAGTTATTTATTTATTTATTCAATAACAAACAAGTGCAATTTAGAAACAACAACGAAATAAAAACAAAATCAACCGGAATTAAAAATAAAAAATAAAAATTGAAAACAAAACATTTCGTTACCAATTTAAACTTAAATTATTATTATCACTAAAATCCATCCTGTTTTCTCTCTGGCACTCTCTTCCATTCAGCCATCAGTCTCTCTATCCCAGTCATACAGATTACACTGCGGTGATCCTGCGAGTACAGAGTTGAGGAGTGTAGTAGCCCAGGGAAGGGGCGAGAGTCGGTAGAATGAAATAAACCGAGTGGAGAGTTTCGAGGCGCACGTCCCTTTCCCTAGGAAGGTTGAGAGTTAAAATATCATAGTCAACAGAAAGAGCTAAACGGGTCGCTATCACTACACTGGATTATTGTCATTGAAGTACGCTACTACAGCTCCTGTATAATAATAACCTTTAGTATAAAGTGTTTATTTCACTTTAGTTTTAAAAGTTGTGAATTTTGAATGTCATTGTCAATGTAATTTTTCGATTCTCATGCTCTTAAAGTTCGTATTTATGCTGGCATAAAATAGGATTTTATGCTCTAGTGCACAAAATAAAATCGTCGTTCGACTGAGGCAATAACCTGCGCCAACAGCCACGCACACTGGAACTTTATAAAAAGAAGTTTTTCTTTTATTTTTTTAATCCGTGTTACATGTCTAATTGTTGTAATTTTACATTCAATTTTAATTAAAGAATCGTTTATTTGTAATATTGCTGTAGTGTTTTTTTTTTTTTTTTTTTTTATACTTGACAGGCAAATGACTCCACTCCACTGTATAACTCGTTCATAAAACCCATTTTACCCTCGATTTAAGTATCCACCATGATAACCTTTTTTAGGGTAAAATGACGCGTTTTATGCACTTGTCGTACAATCTACTATTTATCCCTTGTATTCTTGTTATTGTTATCTAACGAATGTATTAAACAGTATTTTACGTGAAAAAAATAAATAGTAATTTTGTAGTTTATTGAATGTCACAAATGTTTGACATCCATGTCATTTAAATATTTTTCTGAAATTACTATTAGTTTGTTACAATTAAGTATTACATATAAAGCGACATTTCTGCTGAGTGGAGAAATAGGGTTCTCACAGATGGCGCTACGGAAAAAAGCCGTTAATAACTAAAAAACAAGGATCAGCAACAAGCACATAGAAAAATTCGTAAGGTCCACTAGTTCGTCCCGTGGCTTAGTTGGCATAGCGTCTGGCACGGTTTGCTGGAAAACGTTGGTTCGAATCGAGCAGAATGGAAGGAATTCTTTCTTATTATTTGATTTTTGTATTAATAATTAAAACTAATAGTTTTTAATATTTCCATAAAATGTATCGTGACGGTAGTGAAAGAATGTCAGTTTCTTTCTTCTCTGGGGCCTAGTTTATAAATAGACCTAATAGCACGTGTTTGCAGGACTATAGGATAGGATAGGTTTCTATCAATGGCGAAGACATTATATCAAATCATATACTTTATACAGCGACAATGTCTCATGATATCAGGAAACAAATGTTCTGCGCGTAGCGTTTTCAAAAAGTTCTCATTTCTGTTACCTATTCATATTAAAAGGCTTTTTTTCTCATTAGAAACTTGCGCGCAAAAGCGTTTTTTGCACGCTAGCGTAGAAAAGGTTTCTGGAATTCGAAGTTGACGATGGACTGTGTTACACCTAATTTTTTCTTTCGGAGAAAAGAACGGACAATGACATGGTCAACTACGCGATTACTTATATATATAATATAAATACGTTGGTATATTTTATTCTTATTATTGTTGACTTTAAATTGATAATGATAATTATAATTTGTATTTATATTTGATAATTAATTGTGTTTATTAAATTGTTTTAATTCGTCTAACAACCAAAAATAATTTCAATAATCACTTAATCTCACAAAATCACAAAAAAAACAAACACAAAAAATTACGAGGTGTAATCTTAGTCTCCTTCGCTTGTTCAGGTTTCAATACGAGCAATCGCGTCACAACTTTGCAGCCTACAAATTACTATTTCTTGTCTCTACGCCTGAAGAAATTTTAGTCCCAGCAGCTCCGACTCACTAATGGCCGTCGACTTGTAGCGCGGAGCAATGATTCAAACGATGTTATATCCACTCATTACGAATGTTCATTTGAGTTAGCCACTTGTACAAATAATGGGGTATGATAGAGGCGCGGGTCAAGGTACTGAAGCAGTAACTTCAGCTTGAGCAAGTCTAACGATATGTCACTGACGCCAGCTGTTTCGTATCGTGCTAGTATTGTACTGCTCAAGGCCCGTGCTTAATTGATATTTCCATGACTAAAATAATATACCCGTATAGCACTCGCAACGACGTATACTGTCTGTGTTGCCTGTGCAACAACCAGCCAGTACGCAAAGGGAACTGCCTCACTCCTACGGTTGATCTGAGATAATCAGATCTGTGATACATTTAAGCACTGGAAGTGCACACACATGTGTTCCGGAGGCATGGTGTATAACCTAATGTATTTTTTTTTTCTCTGACAACCTTTTTTACTAAATTATGGCCTAAGTTTTCTGTAAGTAACGTGATATGGACAATGTCTGAAGTATTTTTTCTATTGTCATTTGAATACGCTGTATGCCATCGATATGACAAGAATATTTCGGGTAATATTAGAACTCTTCTTTCATAAAAATCCATTCTTTACTTATAAAATACAGCTCTAAAAGTGGATTGATTGCCTTTTCGTCATCAAAGTCGTGTACATTCAATGAATTTTATAAGTATCTGAAGGGACTTGAGGGAAAGCCATGGATGAGGTTTTGTACAAGAACACTTTTGTGATTCACAGTTCTGGACGTCTTTCATCAATTATAAACTTAAAAGTTTCTCGCTTAAAAAGATTTTTTTTAAGTTAGTGGCAAAAACCGAATCAAACTTTCGGTCAACCTATAAGAAAGAAAGAAAATTATTATTTTTATATAGTTCTTCTTCTTTGTTTCCATTCTTTCACGGCAAATTTGGAAATTCTCATTACTACCTACTGGCCTAGGGAGTCGTGATTTTACAACATGACAAATTTTCCGCTTATTATTATTAGAAATAAGGGGTAAAGTTTTTGGTAGTCGAATACACAATTTGTAATTCTTATACCGCAGTCAAGACTTAATATTAAACTTCCTTACTACTTAAGAAGTAGGTGCTGATTGGAAGTGAAAATAGAGCGCATAATAGTAGTACCAGAGGCAGGAGGCGCAATCAGGTTGATTGCGCAGGCGCTGCCATGAACGGCGCCGACTTTGATCTAACGGCGGTAAGTGGACTGCGCGTACGGTTATGTCACTTTTGTCATTTTTTATCCAGTCGAGATAAATATAGTTGAGAAATTGTAGGTACTTCAACGAAATGCTTACAAATTCATTAAAAATATTGCAAGCTGGTAGGGATAAATAAACCTTATTAAAAGTAGAATGTGTCGCATTTACAATTACGTAACAGCTCATCATGATCAGCTTGACACATTTCAATAAATAAATATTAAATATTAGGCAACATCACATACGTTCTGGTCCCAAAGAAGTAACTAAAGCACTCTTGTGTTATGGATATCGGAAGCAACGACGGCACACCGCCCAGACCCTAGACAATATAGAAAGGTTCGTTTCTATATTTCCTCGAACCGGGTACCTCGTCCACAAACCACTCGGCCACAGAGGTCGTCAAATGATGGACGTCGAAAGAACGTATTACTTATATTTAATGTATTAATTGAGATTGTTAAAATTTCACAAACAATAAAAAAAATATTTGTTTCGTTTTAATTTTATTCACGAATTTAATATTATTGATTGACTTGTACTAGGTCAACGTTCTGTTTATTTATAAGCATGTTGTTCAGTTCGTTAGGGTATGTAAACGGTAATAAAAAAATACTCCAAAGACTGTCATAGTGGATTGATTCAACTAGCCCTTGGATAATGAATTATAGTTAATTTCACAGCATGACATTTGAGGTTTGAAGTTTCTAGAGATGATGTAAACTGGGATTTAAAAAAAAAATTGATTAAAAATTTATATCCTATCGAAATGATTTGTAACGAAGAGAGAATCGGTTTATAAAAAATAATTTAAGAACTAATAATAGACAAAATAAAAAGGATAAGTTGGTAACTTAATAGCATAATAATTGAAGACAAATAAACAATCAACAAAGCCCAAACAAATAGTCAACAACAAAGCATAAAATCAACTGCGACGAAACGAAAATTAAACTAGTACTTCAAAAACATCACGCAAAGCTCAAAACAAAAGAAAACGACCCGCGTACAAGGTGTGCACTCGTATTGACGCGGAATACATAATAGCTGATTCGATTTATCGATTTTATGGTATAAATCTATAGATAAAATATTCCGTTTTACGCATAATTATTTTTATCTTTATCATTTCATTTTCTTTCTACTTAATATACAGAAATTTTTATTTAAAATTACAACTGCAACAAATTTTATTTGTTTTTGTGCAACATTACGACAAATTTACTATTTATTTTTATTAATTATTTAATAGTATGTGTGCAACGTAAAACTTGTAAATGCCACAGAACTCATCCTATGTGAATTGGACTATACGAGAAGATGCTCTTATATTAGACAAGCAATCGAGCAAGATTCTAGAGTTTAATCCAAGTAGAATCCAATTTGAAAATAAAGATGTTCTGCATAGGCGTGAAGATACTCAACATTGTAATGCCTTATGAGACGTAACGCAATGATGCATGTCTAATATATCGATATGCTACACCCCGAAGATGCTCTGATGAGGCTGATGACCTCATTAGTTAGTTAAAAGAGACCGGAGACGGACAAAATTGTAGCGAACCAGTGACTTTGTTCAATAACAAAAGTCGTAAATATTAGGCCTGCGGGGATATCTAGTAAAAATTAGGCGCCTCTCGTCTCTATCTTTGGTCAATGTGTAAACAAGTTCAACGGTCGAGTCATACTTTTATTATTATACTCAATTTTCAGACAATATCCGTAGTGAACCTGGAGAGCAATATTGTCTTATACCGAAAAATAGAACTTGCAAAGATTCGGCAATCTTTCTGAGTGTTAAGTCAAAAAACGACTTCGCGTTTCAAAAATATGTGATACAGCAAAAAATTTATATTTATAAGATAAAGGAATTTTCTGAAGTTTTCGATATAAAAGATAAGATTGCTTCAGCGCCGATATTATGTTAGCTATACAAATCTATAATATATGCCGCTCTATAATATATATATATAAATCTTAGCCTATGTTAAAATAAGGATGTCATCATGTATTACATTGGATTTTATACTAAGCCTCGAAGGGAAGTGCAGTTCACGTGACCACGAGAACGCAGTTATGATTATACTTACTTACCGCAACGAAATGTAAATTTCATGAAGAGTCAGCAATTCTTGTCCTTTTACATAAAAACACATATTATATCAATGTACCCTGGTCTCAAACTAGAGGATACCTTGTATTGCAAGTACCAGAGCGACGAAAACAACTCCGAGAGTAATTACCGTGATTGTTACAATGATGCTACAAACAATCCTCAAGGTCCGATGTTAATTAACTTGAAATCCGGTAATGTGCACAACATATTAGTCAGAACGTTTCCCATGTTCCCTTTATCAGCTGTTTCGTCACTGTCGAACCGAGCGAAGGTCGCAGGCGCGCACGCGTCGTCGGCAGATCACAATTTGTTTTTTGGTAACAACAAACGACTATTTTTTACGTCTCTAAACTGAAAACATATAGGTAAGGTAAGGTTTTTCATTAAAAAAAACCGATCTCAAAAGTTTGCTTATCAGGTTTCTTGATTTCCATGGGATCCCCTCATTAGATTCTGACTTCATGGTGACAACGGGACTGTTACGGACTCCTTTGTGCGTTTCATATTTTCTTTTCTGGTTGACATAGTGATGATGATTTGTTGATTACATGCCTTGTTAAAAGTCGACTTTTATTTGTGGAAAAAAATTAGTAATTTGTGATAGCCGAAACGAACCCGTAACAGCATCAGGGACCACCTCGAGAGTATACCCTTTCAAACAAAAGAAGAATTTTGAAAATCGGTGCACAATTGATGGAGAAATTGGCGAATACACGGACAAGCTTATGAAATTTGAGGATTTCTTTCGATTTTCATTGGGATCCTCTCATCAGATTTCGGCTTGGGGACAATGGAACCACCACCAGAGTGCGCCCTTTCAAACAAAAAATAAAAGAAATTTCAGAATCGGTTCACAATTGACGAAGATATCTGAAAACATACATACAGCCGAACGTAAAACCCAAGACGTATAACCTGCCCATTAATACCAAACGTACAAAATCCTGCCATTGGCACTCTATTGACATACAACATGCATACAACTAACTACCTCCGTGGCCGAACGGTTACCATGCCGGACTGCCACGCAGAGGTCCCAGGTTCGATTCCCGGGCCGAGAGAAATATTTGTATGACCTACATTTATTTCTCTCGTGAGTTTGGGTGTAATTTGTGGTTGTCTATGTGTGTGTCCATGGCAACCGCGACACAGGGTTTCCCTAGTGCGGGGCTATGTTGAGTGTGTGCGTTATTATTATTAAAATAAAAAACAAAAAAAAACTGATGATGATTTAAAATTAGCACACTCGGCCACTGTCCTGTCTACTTACGCAACGAGACTAAAAATAATGAATTATAAAAAAAATTAATCCTAGATTTTCAGTTTTTTAATAATAAACACCCTGGCCTTTTTTATAAGTATTTCATGCATGTATTTTGTTTTTTTATTAGCCTTCTTACTCCAACTTATTTACTTGTACCTTATTAGCCGTATGTTGCATGAAATATAATTATTTTTATAATTGTGCTTATTTTAACTCAATTAGTGAATAGGTTTGGATTTCGCTTTAAACAAAAGCGCGATCAGGAACATTCGCGTTATTTCGTCGCTAATTTTGTTCACTGGTAGAAATACGATCACGTCTTTTTATTACAACCTTTATAACAAATTTTTAAAGCAAATTGAGTTTGTGCGCACTAATAGTAGTTGCGGAAACGGTCTCCTTGCCTGTGTTTGCACGTCGGCGCCCGCGCTGAAGGTTGCCATACTTTTGCATATCGTGACTTTGTTTGCGCCCAATGCTGACAGATAAAGTTTAAGTCTGAAATTCAATTCCTTTAGTCATTGACACACTTTACTAATCATAATGATGATATATATATAGAATTCGTCGAGGGAAGTACTGCCACCTTACCTATTTCTGCCGCCAAACAGTAATCTGAGCATTACTGCATACCGGTTTTGAAGGGCAAGGGCGAGTTAAAATTACAAGCACATGGGACTTGTCAACTTACGTTTCATATGACGGGCGCAGTGGCAGTGCCTCTAAGATCTTTGCGTTATGGACAGGCGTGTCGCTTACTAGAAGACGCACGACGTGTCAGTTCTGTCACCGTATTATAAAAAAAAAGAAAATATTGAAACGTTTTAAAAAATATATAGTCATAAGGCGAATACGCGAAAGTGAACCTACCAAGCTGATCCACATGGTCACTTCTGAACAGGTTGAAACACGTGAATCAAGTAAGTAAAAGATTATATACCTAGTATGTAGTAAAGTAGTAAAATAAAATGAGAACCTTTAGGGAAGTCTTGACGAGCGAATTCCATTTACAGCATTGTAGACGCATCAGTGGAGACAAAACTACGCAAGTAAATGTACTTGTTGGTAGTTTTATAATCGCAAGTAGGTCAAAACCGCGCAAGCGCCTCACGGTCACCATATTTACGCACCGGCTGTAGGTGTCGTGGGCCCACACTCTACCTCGATACTTACGTTTTTATGCCTCCTATATTCGTTGTTTGTAATTGTGTATGTCAATTAATACATTTAAACACGCAAGTGTCCGATACCAAACTAGCTAATTCCGTGTACAATAAGGGTGACCGGGACTCATTCAAGAAAGTTACTTTGTTCAACTTGGTAGGGGACCTGCTGAGATGTTAATTGAAAATCTTTGTAACATCTAACAAACAAGACCTTTGATCCCTGATCCACTGACAACATTCACGCCTCGAGGAAGTGAGCATCCACTTGTCTTCAACAAGGAATCCCTCAATGGGATGCCTGTTTTATCTCCGGTGGGTCCCGCTATCTCGCGATAAGAATGGGGAAACCGGTCGATGACCTGCCTGGAGCAGCTGGGAATCTCGGGAACATTGTGGATTACAAAGGTTGATAGAAAATTCAATTCTCACACAGGATGTCTATGGAGTTCATCGAAGCCAAGACTGTTCTATCTTATAAACCCTTAATGCATTCTGACGAAATAAGTTCATATTCGAAAAATTCTACAAGTGTTCCAATTGGATATTCTTTACCCATTTTCGACCTCGGAATTGAAAAAGGTGTACAGTGTAAGTCGAATATATCTATAAATATAAAACCCCTTTTTCAAAAAAAGAGAATAAAAATATAAAATAAAGAAACATTTTTTAAAAGAAAGAAGAGGTTTTTAGTGCCTATATAAAAAGTTTTTTCACCTCACTAGCTCGGAAAGACTTTATTTCTCATAAGAAATCTGCGCGCGAAAGCATTTTTCCACGCTAGCTAGCTAGTGGATAGGGTTTTTGAAATTCGAACTTGACGATGGACCGGGGTACACCTAACTTTTTGTTTCGATGAAAAAACAAAGAAAATGATACGTCCAACCACGCCATTTGTCGTATTTTACTTATTTATGTAATATAAATCCGTTGCTATATTTTATTCTTATTATTGTTGACGTTAAATTGACAACGATAACTAATTTTATTTATTGAATTATTTGAACTCGTCGAAGAACTAAAATAATTTCGATAATCGCACAAAATTATGAGTCCAAGCAAGAATAAAATTTATGAGATGCAAATTCAGAACGCATCCGAAGACTTTTTCTTTAAATCAAAAAAATAGTGACACGTTCATTATTTTACATAAATAATTGTTACATAAATATTAATCCGTCGGTAATATTTATAATATATTTGAAAATTAGTGCTATCGTTTGACACTAATTTTGTTTTATTACATTATTTTAATTTGTCGAAGAGCAAAAATAATTGCGTCAATCACGTAAATTTATAAGTACAAAGAAGAAGACACGTATGTGGTGTAAATTCAGAACGCACCCAAATTTAACTTATTAGATTTAAATTTGAAAAGAAACAAACGTGGCTGCGTCTCGAACAACTTTGCAGCCTTCCATAATAATATAACTATTTTTGTACGTCTATCTTCTTGTCGCACATGGAACCAAATACTGTCGTAACCCAAAAATGATTGAATTGAGAAAACACGATATGTTAATTAAAAAATGATTAAATGGAACCAATAAATGTATATTCTCATTTATAAGAAAGTGGGTAATCAGTTATTATGTATAAGTAAAAACAATCCCATTGTTCGCAAAAAGTTTTCTCAATTGCACCATTTTTTTAATTACGACAGAATTTGATGTACACGTGTGTTGTTTCATGTAATGAAATGTGGTCACGATGAGTTGTTATAGTTATTACGAGGATCAAATTCTCGCTTATTACAGTAGTGTTGTAACTCAAAATATGTGAAATTCAAAAATATTCCGTGATTACTGAACGTAAAATTTGATTCTTTGAACGTCAATAAAACCGTCGTTAGAATTTTGTAAAAAACAAATAAACGGATACCTGCTTTATTCAAAACGAGACACAATTTATGTGAGCTATTATTGGCCGAAACATTCCTTATTAAAAAATATTAAATAATTTTTTCCCTTTTACTTTTAAATGTATTTGCGCAAGTTATTTTTGTAGTGACAGTAGACGACACACCGTTGTAAACATTTTTCTCTGAATATATATCGCTATATTCGATTGAAAATATAATTAGATGTAACAAATTGAAACGATAATTAAGTAGGCGTCCATGGCATCCGCGATAAAGGGTTTCCCTAGTGCGGGGCTAGAAGTGTGAAAAAAAAGATGATATACACACAGCACTTCAACAACGGTAACTACCGCCAAATGTAAAACTTCGAAAGCTTTGCTAATAGCTTGATTTCTTATTAAACAAATTGCAAAAAACACATGGTACTGAACGTAATGAAATTCTTCTCTTCATTTTACTTGGACTGACATTAGGATATCTTCATTAAGCAATGATAATTAGTGCTAGAACCAACGACTTCAATCTACAGACAAGAACATTCACAGCAACTACCAATAGTGATATTGTTTTGTTTTAGTGTTGAATTTAGTCAAGAGTATCGGTACAGTAGTACCGTGGACAGACGCGACAGTCTATATACCTGTTGGGAATGAGCTAGGTAGACAGATAATAGAGTGTTTGGGGAATTAACGTAAAGCCCCCGGCAAAGTCGCTATTAGTCGAGCATTCCATTTTCCTTTGTCCCAGGGGCCATCCGCTTAGTATTTATAATTATTATATAACTAAAAAGAAAAACATATTAAGAAAAAGAAAAGATGCAGTCGAGTTGTTGAAATTATTGTTGTGTTATGTTACGTACTTTTTCCTGCAGAAAGGCAAAGATCTTTAGACCATGCAGCCTGGTCAAGTACATAGATATTGTTGGCTAGAACAAATGCAAAACAAACAAAATTGTATATTGAACAAAAGAATTAGTCCACCTCGTGTGACGAGTATAGTTCTACCAAGGGGTCCTTCATCATCCAACTGTTCATTAAGTCAAGAGTATGTTGTTAGATGGGAAGCTGAGGTAAGCGAGTAGGTCACGTCAAGTAAGATCGCCCACGGTGAGCGTTTGTCTAACCACTGTCATCTCTAACTAGGACCAGTTTTGTATCACTTATTAATAAAATCTGTAAGGTCTGGTTAGACAGGAAAAATAAATTCGATGTATAAAATTTCAACTTCCAATATAAATTACAATATTGGCGACCTCATTCCGATTAATATTGAAAAGGTAGTAAACCACTAGGATCACGGCAATAAAATAGGATACTTCGGTCCACTTACAATTTATTGAAGTTGAAGTAAAATGCTGTAAAGAAGAAGGTATATAAAAACAGGTACAATAATATAAAACACATTATAGATTAACAAACAGTCCAGACACTTACCCCAAAAGGGCCGAATTATGCGGAATTACTAGCTTTAAGTGGTATTAAAATTGGTATATGATTTTGATTAACTGGTAAAAGGTATCAAAATTCCCGATTAAAAATTAGGGTTACTTATCAGCAGTCCCAAATGACTTTTTTCCAGAAATAACGGTTGGTCGAAGTTTCATAACCTCGAAAGTAGTTTTGAGAGGAAAATGTTTTTTCTTTTAAACCTAACTTAACCGAACCTAATCGTGTCTTTGCGATAAACATTCAACATATCCTGAAAGAACAACTGTTTCGTTGTAATTCCGTTTTCGGTGTAATGAAAATTCGAACAAACGCTATTTCGGCCAAAAAATTTTTCGACTTTGTGATAGGTTACTAAAAATTAGGGTGCAAATAGTATGTACTGTTATTTTTAATTTTACTGGGATAAAATGTACCATTCGCTACGGCGATTAAGAAGGGAGTGACCATGGAACGAAACAAAATCAGAATGGCGAGACGAAGGAATTAAAGAACTATGGAGAAAAGGCGACAAAAAGGTGAAATGACGATGTAAGAAGGTCACATCGTCACAATACTATGGGCGCTTGATGAAGAGGTTTCCCGTTCGATTCCCAATAGGACAAATTAGAGGAAACGAATTAGTTTTGATTGGGTATTTCTTTCTTTTCATTTACGGAGGTTTAATTATAAAATGCGGTAAAAAATTTTCCCTACTTGAGATTGAAGATCATGGTCTATGAATATTCTTTACTCTGCAATTGACTGTTGCCCCCTGTCCAAGCAGTGTCGATAATTGGAACCTCCTTTCCAAAACTTTCTTCAGCAAACAGCCCTACTAACTAGTTAGATACATTATGGGTTTGGACCGCAGAGGATGCGCGAGAGTGCTCATTAGCGGCGTAATAGAAAATCCCGCTGCAACCTCGTCAATCGACAGCCGCTGGAGTGGCCAGCGGACTACTACTATACAAGCTTTACAAAATTATATATATTTAAGTACGCATAGTAAGTGCTGTGGGATTGTCAACATCGTAAATGTTGAGACCTCAGTGTTAGAAATAAACGCTCGTTCCGTGTCTTCAGATTACTTGCCCCTAGCCAGTGATTACACTTACGCGGCTAGTCAAGTTTGTGATTTCGTCACGACATGCAAAATAATTAGTGCAAGATAATGACGTACAAAAAACTTGCCGGTATGGAAGAACCTTTAAGTGTATACTCAAACCGTCTGGTTTTCCCCTCAACATGAGTTGCAGAGCCAATGTTTACGCTGCACTAGGATGCGGCCGTCATAACCATCATAACAGGCGCGTTGTCTTCCGTACTCTGTTTGTTTTAAATAATGCTGTTGTGTGATTTCAAATATTATTATTAAATTATTGAACGCAAGCGTTGCTCTTTGGTAATTTTATTACACACTTTACATTAAAGCTGAGCAGAGTATACCGCCATTATTATTTTGTAAGACGTAGAAATATCATTGGGTTTTTTTAGTATTCGCGGATGCTACACATCGGAAATGAAACTGGTTTGTTTGAAAAAACAAAATACGCGATTTTTATCCGAAAAGATACATAGGTCCAGTGTACAAACGCTACCTTATATATTTTTGAATGTTACACCCTTGTTTACTTTTAAATTACACAAGTTGCACCAAACTCGAGCCCAGTGCTGCTTGCTAATAAATAGAAATCGAGTAAAACATATAAAGTGACATCTAAACAACCCTGAAGCCACCTACAACGATGTGGAAACCTCCGCAAAACAAACAGATTAGCACACAATGCGCACGCGCACCGCACTGCGCATGCGTGTCATGTATTAATTGCTTTGCATACAACTGCCGCCGTTGCGTTCTGGCGAGCTTTTTGACTTGCGCTTTGGCATTGTTTAAAATAAATAATAATTAACATTGACGCATTCCTAATTGCGACTGCGGTGTCATGTGTTAGTACATACATACTGGGTTACTCTAAAGTATAGATTACTGTCGCAACGCCACCAAATTTAGTTTTCGTTAGTTTTTGCCGCTATCAATCTTACGCGTGTTATGCGTCGAACGTTTACATTTATACATAGTCTAAGTGCGACGAAAATCTTAAAACCACACTTGCTGATACAATTGAAGTCAATATACGAATGCTCTTCAGCCAGGACGTTGCAAATACCGGCACTTTCTTTCCGATGAAAATCTTTTTAATAATTTCCTGGTTCTTTTTGTTGAGGTTTTTCTAGGTATCTATGATAAAGAATAAAAACGCTGTAACATGTTATGTCAGACACAGAGTGCTTTTGTCGTTTTGCTGAAATGATTATGTTAGCACGCGACAAGTCGTCTGAAGAATATATTGCTTTAAACTGCCTCTCTTGTTTCCACATGTTTCTTACTAGGGTACTATTTTTTGTTCTTCTCCCGATATTTTCGAATTTCGAACACGACTGACTGCTTCTCGGTTCGCTGCATGGCCGCTGACTACCCTCTTTCGTTGTCGACGCCCACTCTTATTACTAATTTTTGGCAGCATTACCATTGTCACTTATTGATTCACCGCTCCCAAGGTTATCATTAGTATTACAATACGTCGATGAAGGTGTAGTCCGCCATGTGCCTGGCCCATTTTGCCACGCTATGTTTGCAACTCACCGAATGCCACACGGGCAACGTTACGCCGCTTACCTACAGACCGCAACACCTCTACCCGCTTCGTCTCCTGGCACCTTAAACTCAGGCCACACAGAGATGGCATAGCGGTAAAAGCAGTCCGGGGGCGAACCTGCGGGAAGCGTACGAAAATGCATACCGTCAACTGGTGCACCCAAATCTCTTTGGCTATCGATCAAAACCAAATTACAAATTCAACATAAGTGGCAGGTACTTGGATGACGATAAATAGGGCGGCGATGCTAAGAATTATCACGATAAGCAAAATCTCCTCATTAAGGAATGTAATTGTGTAAATGTAATTTTTGACTGTGACTTGTTTAGACACTTCAAATCGCCGTTGCGACACTTATAAATTGAATTAAGTGAAACTAAAAACTCGATAAGAACCAAGTTTACCATAAAATAACCTGTTCTGCTGTGTACATCAGCATCGACATCAATTGGAATCTAAATTTGACATGAACTGGAATAATCGAATTTTTAATTGAAAATTTGTCAACTGAAATACTAACTATTATCAATTTACTATCATTCAATACGCGTTCATTATTAGAATGATATCGAAATAAGTATTCATTTGTCTTTAATACTGGCAGGTACTTAAAAGTATTGAACATTATTTTGGTAGCACGTACATTCTGTAGATACGTAATTAGAGAGATGACAGCTTAAGTACTAAAACCATTGACTTAAAAATAAATGGACGACGGGTCTAATACAAAAACCACGAAAAAAATGTCCCAAGTCAACCTATTTAAACGTAGTGACATGTAAAGGAATATGAAAAATCTTTCAAATTGTAATGTCGTCGCAGTACTGTCTAATTTTGCTTGCTTCGCTGTCAGTCAAACAAACGAAGACTAAAGCGTGAATGACGCTCTGTATACGATTTTAACGCCCTATAAGTTCGAACACTTTTTAGCGCTGACCCGACGTCCATATAATTGTAAGTCAATGACTAAAACCAACCAAAAACAAATACTATAATTATAAAATCAAACAACTTTACATCGAAATAATTAAGGGATATCATTTTCGTAATCGTGGTCCTACGACATTGGTTTTTAGTCTGTCAGAAGAGACGCCACCAAAGATGGGTAAGGGTTTTGACCCCGTGCTTTGTTAATGTCGGGTTTCAATCGGGTTAAAACCCATTAATGCCTGACGTCGAGTGCAAACACTTTACGACTAAATATTTGTAAATCGAGTTGTGTTCAAATGTAATGATATTTAGTACAAAATGTTTATTGCTTGCTTACATGTTTGGCCTTTCTATTGAATCAATTCGCTTGAAAATCGCATTTACATGAATCGATACATAAAACAGAAGGCACTTGAAACAATTTTCATAAAAATCGATTCGTAATGCGTCTTTAGTGAGAACTGACTCCATTTTCGTCAAAGAAAGATTTTTCTACATTGAAATTCCTAATAAGTTTTATTTTACATGTGTAAAGGTTTCCGCCCACAGCGCTTTGGGTAAAATCCCGGTTAAAACCCGGGCAGGTTGATTGGGTTTTAACCCACTCATCATCTCAGACGGTTCTCGGGATTTAAGACGACTCAAGATACGATGTAAGTTATCTCCTGTTATGAAAAAAAAAGATTATTTTAAGGTGCCTTCCAATTTGACGCTCATAGGAGCCCTAAGTCTGAATAATACAAACCCAAAAGGTATGTCAATACCTAACTTCTGTTTGTAACAAATTTTAAACCATCACTGTTGAAGGCAAATGTTATGCAAAGGCACAAAAACACACATCGTGCGCGTACAATCTGATATAGTAAATAAATGAGTTAGTAAATGAGTATTTTTATTTATATTGTGTAAGCAAATAGATGGAGAAATATTGATGACGAAAGGTGCCCAATGACAAGGCGGCTCGCGGGCGGCAGTAAGTTATTCATGGTAACATTTTAGATTTTTATTTCTACGATCTATTACAATAAAGTGTTTCACAAAATGGCTTCTAAACAAAATGCACGATATTTAGGAGCCTTAATAGCGAAGTTTAATATAAACATTGTATAATGTTCGTTTCACGAATAAGTCATTAATTGTGAAAAATATTTACAGTTATGCAAGTGCGGATGCGGTCTGACATCTTGCACGTTTGTTTTTTTTTTAATGCCTTTTACAAAGAAGAGAACGAGAAGTATAATACATGTATTACTTGAAGAAAGACCACGTTAAATGCGAATAGACACTTTGTAAAAGAAAACGTAGAAGACGTTTAAGAAATTGCTATAGAAACTACACACAATCGCTAAAAAAAAGTTTTAGGAGCAGTAGATCTTCTTGTTTTATTTTTTATTTTTTACAGACATACTATCTATACCTATTTTATATATTAATACTTTGCTGGGCATCTGGTTATTGGCAACGCTCTTTTAAATTACATATACATATGTATATTTATTCTAGTTAATTCTTCCTTAATTAAGTTACATTAAATACTAGCAAATTTTCTAAAGTAAAACTGTCTTTACTAAATAATACTATTTGTAATCGTAGTAAAATGTGAAAGAGTTCGTCCTGGGAAATACTGCCACCTTACCCGTTTCTACCGTGATGTTGTAATGTGAGTATACTGCGTTGCGGTTCGGAAAAGCAAGGGTGCTGGTGAAATTACAGGCACATGGGACTTATCAACCTGCGTTACAGGGTGACGGGCGCAGTGGCAGTGCCCCTCAGATCTTTGTAATATAAAGCACTGAGTGGCACTGCAACTATTATGGACAGGCGTGTCCCTTACCACCAGGTGCACGATATTGATCGTCCCATCACTCGGTATTTAAGTATGATAACAACAACGTCGAGTCCGCCAGTGCGTCAGCCAAGATATGGCAAGGTCGCTTGTTCGAGTCCAGGTGGATCGAAGGAATGTGTTCGATCATTGTATTAATAATTATAATAACTTATTTATTTCAATGAATTTTACTCAATGCGACATGTCATTGGTTATCCGACAGAGAATTAAGATTATCGTAAGAGTTGGATGGCCAGATCGAGTGGCAATCTGCGAATGATCAGAAGGAAGCGACGAGCTGAAGGCCGGGCAGAATGGGGCACATTGGGAGATGACCAGCAGTGGACTGCTATAGGCTGACGACTATGATGAACTATTTATTTCAGATTGAAATCGCGTAAGTATATTTGTTTTTTTTTAATCAAACCACTGTTTCGGACCCTTTGCGAGTCCCACGGTCACAGTTAGTATATATAATTTGATCTGAAAAAAAAAAAAAAAATCATTTCCATTATGTAACAATCTTGTTGTTCTTCTCCTTTTTACTAATTGGTACGTTTTTGGGATTTCGCTTGTATCGAGTATTCCGCTTAGCAAATTTAGAGCCTTCTCCAAGTTCTGCTATTCAATGACTATTGGGGGAAAGTACAAGCTTTAGTATTAGATTTTGAATTTTGATGTTGCAGAACTGTTGTGTGTATCTATGTTTTCCACCGGCGAAGCGGGGCGCGACCATTGCGACGGGGCGATACGAGAATAGAAATGTTGTTGTTAAAGAAGAATCAGATGAAATAATATTTTTTTGAAATCTCAAATCGCATGTATCCCACAATATCGCGATTAATTATTAATATAACAGCCATTGCGAGGTCGCGCGAGATCGTGTGACCACTCGCGAGCTCGCGCTTATAACCGTGTTTCCGTTACATAGTAGGTATAATACTCTATATAGGCAGTAATACAATTCTATTACATCAACAAATATTTCAATTCCGGCCTCGCCCATCCTCGTTAATTCAGATCATATCCACAGGAGAAGATGCGCTAGAAGAGAATTGAAATTTTGCCATACAAATTTTAATTCACGTCTCAATTTGTCTCTTCTCGCCTCGCCGGTGAAAAAGTACCTTTAGACGATCGCAAATTATTATAATCTTATATTACAACTAGTTACACGTATAATTATAAAGAACAGTGGAAAAAGATAAAAGGGCTATTAACATAATTTAAATCTGGAAACCCAAGACTTAGATTTATTTACATTTGTTATTTGCCGGACCTTTTTTTTGTAAAATTAGACACACACTTGACGACCATTTCTCCTACTATTAAGCGACAGTGTGACGACGATGGTACGCGTTCGTTTAAAGAATGTTTAATAATTGCACCTTTGGATAGCCTGATATTGTACTATTTGGGAAATACGCCAGCAGTGTATTGTGTTTCCGGCATTTCTTTGCTGGATGCATTAGGAGCGTTTGTTGATGGAGATACAGTGACGATGGAGCAAAGTTCTTGCGCCCACTCTCCGAAATATACCCGATTGAAAACTGACAAAAGTGTCGTTCGTCAAAGTACCTACTTAAAATAATATTTTATGAAGGTACTGTGTTTACATAACACAGTGGACATTAATAGTCGGAAATCCAGCGGAGCATCCCCGACAAACCAACAGTGCACGCGACAGGAGGAGAAACGGTAGGACGACAAGTCACGTGACACACGAGGGCTTTTAGAAAAATGCTAGGTTCTAGATTTATTTACCTTAATTTGCAAACATTTCCAATATCAATAAAGCTGACATAGTGACAGTTTGTCGTTCGCAGTACCCGCATAACGTTACTGCGAAAGACAGCTAGGTTAAACAAAGATTTTTCTGTACACTGTAAAATGTAAACCTGAGTGAAGAAAAAGGTTTTATCAAGCTTTACGAATTGTTTGTTTGTCGAACACGAATCTCGTCCATATACCGTCATAGATGAATATATATACGCATTAATGACAGTATATGGACGTGATTATGTATATATATACACAAATTGATGTGATAAAAATCTAATAGGAGTAGAGCTCCTTGTGAAAGAGTTCGTCTAGGGAAGTACTGCCACCTTACCTACTGCCAAGCAGTAAAGTCAGCATTACTATGTTCCGGTTTTGAAGGGCAAGGGTGCTGGTGAAACTACAGGCACATGGGACTTGTCAACTTATACGTCTCAGGGTGACGGGCGCAGTGATAGCGCACCTTAGATCTTTGCAAGCTCCGAGTGACACTGTAACTGTTATGGACAGGCGTGTAGCTTACCATCGCGCGCACGACTTGTTCGTCCCGTCACTTGATGTTATGAAAAAAAAAACATTACCTGGATCTTACCGCATACCTAACGTAAGCATTATTTTTTAACCATTACTTTGGACGCCTGCAAATTTTAGTGTGTCGTGTTTTGTCAAAACTGGACCTTTTTGAGTATTTTAGGGATAGCGGGACACAAAGATTAAAAACGGGACTGTCTCGCTCAAAGCGGGACTTATGGTCACGTTACGCATACCATCTAATCATGTTATAATTAACAACTTGTAGCAAGAGTTCTGTCCCGTTTGAAAAGTAATTTCTTTACGTTCTACTCTCCCGGATACTACCGAACAATTGTTTCGTCAATGTTAACAAGACAATTGTTCCAACACATTTCCTATAAGATGGTGACGGCTATTTCTACATCAATACAAAATAATATCAGTAAAATACCGCCAACCCACCTGGTGGGTACAAAGTGTCTCAAAAACTTCGTCACCTAAAAGCCTGCCAGTACCAACCTACTTTAACGACTTCCGATAACAATAAAAGCCGAGCCAACAATGACAACCCACACGATCGACCTAGTCATTAAACTAAATTCAGTAACACGACATCTAAGACGAAACTAAATTAAGATCTAACACACGATGCCACAAGGTCTAATTCGTGTGTGGCTGGTTTGAGTACATTCAAAGACAATGACAATATGAAAATGTAAATCCATTATGGTGGAGGCTAGCGCGGCGCAGGCGTACAGGTGAAATGAACCGTGACGCTTGCACGGGAAGCGCCCGTCACTTGCCTGTCATGCTGCACGCGCGCACCCCATAGGGATGGCACTAGTTATTTTCTAATCGCATCAGATATCTTCTTTGTATTTATTGACACAAATCAAGCTCGAGATGAAATATCGTAAAGGACCTGTTTATAGTGAAATAATCTCAGTACAGAGTACTAAAAAAACCAACCTCAAAAGTACGTGGAATAACGTCTATTTGCTAAGTTTCATTGAAATATCCCCTAGTTCGCCACTATACAGGACTTGATACTGGAGATAATAAAAATAGGTTCTCACTACGACACTACTCAAAGTATATCGAGAGAAAAACGCCTTGAATTGGAGAAATAGCAAAATCAACTAAATAATTGCTAAAAGTAATTGCTCCTAAATTAAAATTAAGCGCTATTTATAAAAATGAATCTTCATGCGTGAACAGCCACCCTTTGAGGTGGATGATTTTCTTCAAAATGAAATGGGACCACTATGGAAATACCCCCTTTCCAACAAAAAAGAATCATGAAAATCGGTTCACACATACCGGAGTTATCGCGTAACATACACACAAAAAAAAAGAATAAAAAAAGAACATACAGTCGAATTGAGAACCTCCTCCTTTTTTGAAGTCGGTTAATAAAAGGAAGGTTTCTCCATATTTTTTAAACTAAGAAGAAGAAAATTATTACCTATCACTTGGAAAAAATTACGTGTGTTTATTTCGCAAATACAATTCCAAGAGTGATGATAATGTCATAAGCCGCCATTCGAATAAACTAAATCCAGGAAGTGCCAACCCTACATTACGTAAAAGGCGTAATTTAAAAACGCATAGTAGCTCGATGACGCGTGATGCGTCTATTGTGGAAATGCGACGCGCCTGGGCATTGTCCTGCTTTCTATCGGCGCTAGTTGTCAGCAAACAATGGCAGTAAAGTGAAGAACATAGAAATTTCGGACGAGGACGTGGACGACCCTGGGCCTTATCATTCTCGTAAAACGTTTAGACGTAAGGGAAAACCCGAAACCTTTTAGCACTACATTGAAATCTTCAAACACCACTTTCGCAATTTAGCTATTCAATTTCGAATACATACCTGCACCGGCTATTTCATGGGTTTGTCTCCCTTACTTAATGCCTGCGCGCAGCCCACCAAGTGTTCAATGGATTGCGACACGAGAAAGCTCCGACCTGTCAGCATAGGAGTTTTAAATCTAGCAACAACAAAAATGACTCCGCAGAGCGACGAATATGATTAACTTTGACAAAAGTGACGATGTAAAGTTAACTAGGAATAGAAGTCCTTCAATGCTATAGGTAAGTTTCATTATGGGGAATCGGCGCAGATCTTTTGGACTTCCTGAGGATGCGTACAGATCTGGCGAACAAGCCGAGAGCGCGCTGCATGCGTGCAACAAAAAATTAGAAATTGCAATAACTGTGTCGAATTTAGAAAATTATGATTTAATTACCTTAATGAAATGACGCCAAGATTGCATTTTCCAATTTACTTCTGATATTTTTTAAACTTGACATAATTGTTAAATTTAATTAATATTACGTTTTAATATTTGGTTTTTTGTTGACTGACTCCAGTCAGTCAACAAAATGCTGTCCACAGCATGAGTATATACAAATAATTGCACGAATGTATACATAAAAAATACAAAAACTGCGTGCGCCGCAAGGCGGAGCTCAGTGATTCAAAATGCACGGTTGGATTGTACGAAACGGGGCTGTTATACAGTAACTGGACTGTTTTTTTTTATTTGGTACAAATTGTTTTTAGATTTTGTTTTGGATAAATTAGACCTAAATAATCACTTTTTATTCTTATGAAGCAGAAAAATGTTCATTTATTGAAGGCTCCAGGACGACTGCAGAAGAAAAGTGACAAAAACAAAAAGGGTTTATGTAGGTCTAACATATCAGAAATAAGTAATAAAAATAACTTATAACAAATTTTAAAAAACTAATTAAAAAAATACATTCTTGAAATACCTTTACAGCCTCCGTGTAAGAAAGAAATAAATCATTTGATTTCATTTCTTCTTAATAGACGCTGATAAACTGCGCAACTTGATTTAATCATCAAGGCCAACAAAAACTACACTCTGTACATGTGCGGTACAGAAAAAATATGAAACAAATCGTCCAAGACAAAAAAAACTTATCACTATCAATACTCCTGAAAGAACCAAATGTTTGAACCTATTTGTTCATTCAGGAATATCGACAAATAAAACTAATTCCAAAGTTCGTTGTAAAACAAAAAATCAATGAAGGCCGAACACGAATGGTCACACAATCGATGTTTCAGCGGCAGCGTGGATCGTGGGGCAAATCGAAGAAGATCAAAGACCACCAGCACTTCAGGGCAATTATTTCGCATCTTTACACTATATTAAATAATCATTATTAATTCTTCTTTTTTTCCCACCAATGTCAAGTAAAACGTGGTAATGTAAAAATAATATAAAAATCTTCCACAAAATTGCTTCCATTATTCAAATTCAATTAAATTTAATTTTATTATTATTTTATCCATCGTCGAAGATTCTATTCTATTCCTAGATACGACGGCATATGTCACGGTGACAAAAGAAACAAAAGCCCAAGTATGTCTTTGACTATTTTTTCAATCCTTTGAAATAAGTAGTTTACAATATATCAAGGAGGCTATTATCTGAAAAGTTTCTATATCTGTCGAATACGATATTCAGCGACAGAGGCACAACAGGGAACATGGACTTCAATCTGTAGTAAGACTTCGTAATCATATCCCAACAGCCAATGCAGGCACTTCATTATATTCGACTGCCATAGTTTTGCAACCACTTTGCATATATTATCATTACTGTAATAATAAGTAATTATGGTTTATCATACGACTTACTTACAACTGAAGACGGGTTAATAAAGTTCTGTGTAATCAAAATACTATGTAGGTGCTGAATAAACTGTCAGTCTCAATTCGTCTGTATTTTTGTGTGTATTTTACGAAATTACTTCGAAACTTGTGAACCGATTTCAGGGATTCTTTTTTTTGTTGAACAGAGAGTACTGTTAGAGGTAATGAAACCTCATTTGAGAATACCTGCGTGTATGTGGAGTCGGGTAAAAAAAGGAAATACTTTGACTCCTATCATTTTCAAAATGTGGAACCAATATAAAATGTATAAGATTTTTGAATAAAATATTTAATAATTACTTCTCGGGCGTGAGTGTTTTCTTTCAGGTTATGGGCTATAAGAAGGCACTAATAAATAAATAAATAACGTAACTAAGCGGTTGAAATTTTGAAATACGAGAAGGTAAGAAGAAGAAGAAGAAGAAAATTCAAAATGGAGTCCTGCAATGTGAAACTTAGAACTAATGGCTCTAATTTTGTGGTCTGGAAATTTCAAATCGAAATATTGTTAAAAGCTAAGCAACTATATTCTAATATTGAAAAAGAAAATGACAATCCGGATGAAAAGTTTCTCGACAAAGATGCAAAAGCACAAGAAATCATTATAAATAGATTAGAGGAGGGAACTATGAACTTGGTCCTATCATGCAAAACGGCATACCAAATGTTTACAAAATTGAAATCTGTTTTTGAGCCTAAAACGAATATAGATACTCATTTACTACAGCAGAAATTTTTCTCTATCAAATATGAAGAAGAAGGTATATGTATGTTTGTCGCAAAGCTCGAGGAAATACGTAACAAACTTGCAGAAAACAAAGAAAATATATCTGAGACTATGATGATAACAAAAATAATAACGTCACTACCTGCGGTCTACAATCATTTTGTCACTGCATGGGAATCAGTACCCCGAGAATATCAAACTTTGAATGAACTCACGTCTAGACTGCTGCTTGAAGAGCACAGATTAAAAGAAAACGTGCCAATGCAAGCGTTAGCAATGCGATCTCATCCTTTGCAATCACGTAAATATAGAGTTTCCGTTACTTGCCAAAAATGCAACCGATCCGGTCATGAAACAAGGTATTGCAAAGCGGGCATAAAATGCCATTATTGTGGAAAGTTTGGCCACTTTGCGAATGAATGTAGATTCAACTTACACAAGTTTGCAAATAGAGGAGGCAACCGAGGTCGTGACAAAGAACACGGATGCACATATAACTGTCAAGCAGCTAACGCATTTGTTGGAACAACGGATAACAACCTAGTTGAGTGGTTTATGGACTCTGGAGCATCAGAACATATGTGTAAAGACAAGGACATGTTCATTGAATTAACTACAGAAAAGAATAAAACTGTTAAAATAGGCGACGGATCAATGCTGTCGATAAAAGGTATTGGGTGTATTAGGTTAGAAGCTTACAATGGTAACCAGTGGATAGAAACCACTATATCAAATGTTTTGTATGTGCCGGATTTAAAGGTAAACTTATTCTCAGTAAGTAGAGCTGTAGATAAAGGGTACAGTACAATTATTGATAGTAAATTGTGTAAAATAATAGATTCTGAAGGGTCTGTTAAGGCTATTGCTGAGCGAAATGGAAATCTGTTTAAAATGATTTTTCGTTTGTATAACCAACCTCCTTCAAGTAATGTTGTTCTTGATTTGATTGACTGGCATGACAGACTAGCACATCAAAATTTGACACAAATCAAAAATGTACTGTCAGAGCACGGTGTAATTTACAAAAATATTTCAATTGCTGTTTGTGAAAGTTGCTGTGCTGGTAAACAACATAGAGATATCTTTATACGTAGTGAAAATCGTGCAAATTCTCCGTGTGAGTTAGTACATGCCGACCTCTGCGGTCCTATGGAAGTTTCATCTATTGGTGGTTCTAAATATTTTCTTCTGTTCAAAGATGATTACAGTAATTTCAGAAAAGTATATTTCATCAAAAACAAGTACGAAGTTAAAAACTGCATTGACAATTTTATTGCTCTAGTAGAAAAACAGACTGGATACAAATTAAAAATATTAAGGACGGATAACGGAACAGAATTTGTCAACAATGAGGTATGTAAAATGTTGAATAAATATGGAATCGTACATCAAAACTCTATAAGGTACACGCCTCAACAAAACGGTAGGGCTGAACGGGAAATGCGCACAATTGTAGAAGCTGCCAGAACAATGTTGAAAGCAAAGTCAATGACCAAGAGATTTTGGGCAGAAGCTGTGAATACAGCCATTTATGTACTAAATAGAACTGGCCCAAGTCCCGTAAAGAAAAAAACACCGTTTGAACTTTGGACAAACAAATCAGTTGATTTTAATACTTTTCAAGTTTTTGGCAATCGTGTTTCTTTTCACATTCCGAAGGAAATTCGTAAGAAGTGGGACGATAAGAACGCGATTGGAATATTTGTGGGATATGAAGAAAATGTAAAAGGATATCGTGTTTATGTTCCTGAAAAAGACGATGTTATTTTGACCAGGGATATAATTTTGCTGTCAAATACAGATATCGAAGAAACAAAGACGGAACGGCCGAGTTCACGCGTAATTGACTCTACTGATAGTAATAATTGTGAAATTGAGGAAAATGGAAAAAAAGTAGAGGTTGAAAGGATGGAAACAAGAATAAATAATAGTCAACTCGAAACAGTTACCAACGAAGAATCTGTAGAAACAATTGATATCGAGCAAAGTCAACAAAGCGAACAAAGGAGATTGAGAGATCGTAGTAAGATTCGACCACCACAAAGATATGAAGACTCAGAAATGTATAGTGTACTTCATTTTGCCGAAGTATTTGAACCTAAGTCTTATGAAGAAGCAATTAACGGCAATGAAGCTGATAAGTGGATTGATGCAATGGAGAAGGAAATATCATCCCTTGCGGAGAATAACACGTGGACTGTTGTTCCCAAGCCGGCTGATTGCAAGCCAGTTGATACCAAATGGCTTTTTAAAATAAAGAAAGGCGAAGACGGAAATAAGTTTTTTAAGGCGCGTTTAGTAGCTCGTGGTTTCAAACAAAAAGAATTTGTATCGGCATCCGAGGTTTACTCGCCGGTCGCACAGCTCACAACTTTCAGAATGTTTGTTGCAATAAGTGTGAAATTGGGAATTAAACAGCATCAAATGGACGTCTGTACGGCTTTCCTTAATGGTAAGATAAATGAACTTGTGTATGTGAGTTTGCCTGTGAATTTTAATATAGAAAGTGATAAAGTATGTAAATTAAATCGAGCTCTGTACGGTCTTAAAAAGTCGCCTAAGTATTGGTATGACACATTAGATGACACTTTAAGAAAATATGGTTTTACAGCCAGTAAAAATGATTATTGTTTTTATTATAAAGTGAGTAACAGTATTAAAACTTATTTCCTGGTGTACGTCGATGATTTCCTAATTATGTCGACAGACAATAATGAATTGCTCAATATAAAGAACTATTTACAGAAATGTTTTAAAGTTAAAGATCTAGGTATTGCTAAGTGCTATCTTGGCATAAATGTGTTACAGAACGGTGACCATACAGTTTTAAGCCAAACAGAATATATCGCAGGATTATTACGGAAATTTAACATGCATGAGTGTAAGCCGGTGTCCACACCGATGGACCAAAGTGTAAAACACAGTTTACTGAAATTACATATGTCTGAAAACGAAGCCATCGAAATTAAATGTAGAAAAGCTATCGGTGCAATTATGTATTGTATGTTAGCCACGAGACCAGATTTAGCTAATAGTATGTCAATACTGAGTCGTTACCAATCTTGCGCTTCTGAAGAATTATGGACAGCTATTAAAAGAGTTTTACGTTATTTAAAAGGAACTATGGAGTTAGGGTTAATATTTCATAAAAAATATTCTGATTCTTTTATTGAAGGTTATGTAGATTCAGATTGGGCAGGTGACCTGCTAGACCGTAAGTCTACAACTGGTTACGTATTTAAAGTTTTTGGGTGTACTGTAAGCTGGCTTTCTAAAAAGCAACAGTGTGTAGCTTTATCGTCTACTGAGGCTGAGTACATGGCACTCAGTCAAGCTTGTACTCAAGCTGCGTGGTTATGTAAAATGTTAGAAGATACATTCTTGTATGATAAAATGCCTAGCACAATTTTGTACGAGGATAATCAGGGTGCAATTAAAATAGCTGAGAGTTTAGATTCAAAGCGTCTTAAGCACATAGATATTAGGCACAATTATATCCGAGAACAAGTACATAAAGGAGCTGTCGTTTTGAGGTACATTGATAGCAAGGAACAGTTAGCCGATATCTTTACAAAACCTCTTGACAGAATGCTTTTTGAAAAATTTAGAATAATGCTAGGGCTGTGTTGAGTTCAGTTTTGGTTTTGTTTATAAGTAAGAGGTTCCCCCCCCCTTACATTTATTAATTAAGTTTTCATTAAGAGGGGGTGTTAGAGGTAATGAAACCTCATTTGAGAATACCTGCGTGTATGTGGAGTCGGGTAAAAAAAGGAAATACTTTGACTCCTATCATTTTCAAAATGTGGAACCAATATAAAATGTATAAGATTTTTGAATAAAATATTTAATAATTACTTCTCGGGCGTGAGTGTTTTCTTTCAAGTACCTCATTAGTAGTCCCATTCAAATTTGAAGAAAGTATACCACCTTTAAGGGTGACGAAATAGGGGATGAATTCAATTCAGTTGAATTTCGCCCGCTTTCAATGAAAGTAAAATGTTTGGGCTCATATTATTCGTTTTGACGAGGATTTTCACACTATGCATTTCAGTAATATTTTTTATAAAAGTTACAAATGGTTTTGTGCGAAAATGTTACACCACTGCCGAATGCAATAAATGTGCCGCGCGTTTGTCTGTGGTACGAAGTGTTAATAAAACATTAATCACAAAACCACCAAGATCACAAACTTATAGAACACCAGGAGGAATTCCAATGAGGAACCTCATGATGAACAAAAGTAGTCAAGGTCGCACCAGCGATTGGCTTTAAGTACAGAGTACAGTAGGCCAAATATTATCCAATGATAAGAATAATCCACGCATTAAAAAAAACATTAGCTCCAATATCACGGATTTCTCAGTTAAACAGTCTTTAGCATCGATAACTAACTATCGATAACAAATAAAATTAAATGATCGTGTGGAAACAACTTGAAGCCGCTTCAACAAATATCGAGGTCGGCAGGCAAAGTATAAGTTTATCAAATTTCGTTATTTTACCGACGACGTACCGTGGCGCAAGCAAGCATCGCGATCGGGCAAACACATGCACGCTGTGAAAGCGAATTGTCGACTGTTTGCTAGACCCCATGACCCCGTTGACCTTACTGCACTGTTTATCATACACAGTGAAATTAACTTAGCCACCGATATGGTAGCGCTTGACCGAATTTACCTGCACATACAGAAAGAAAAACATGTCATATACTCTTCTAATGGGCTGGTAGTAATTGTTGAACGTTTTATTTATTAAATTAGCTATTTCGTATTGCGCCCCATTAAGACCTATGCGATTAAGAATTTCAAACTATCCAACAATTTTGACAGTATGTACAATTCTATACTATAAAAATTTTACAAAATGTTGTCGATGTCATTGGAATACATTCCCGTCTCTTCCGATCTGTGTACTCAAAGTTTTGTTATACACGAAAAAATAGTTTTAAAAATAAATAAGAGGAATCAAAATAATTGTAAATTGTTGTTTTGAACTGACTTAAAAAAGGAGGATGTCTAGTTCAATTCGACTGTTTTTTTAATATGTAGGTATATATAGGAAATGAAACTATTTTTCCGGATTTAAATCGCGTATATTTGTTTTTTCAAAC